>NW_010417926.1:160709-161344 GCF_000710305.1 Buceros rhinoceros silvestris | reverse complement strand
CCGCTTCTCCCACGCCCACCCCCCATTGAAGAAGAGAATGAAGCACAGTGGACTACACCCAAAAAATGGATCCTGTGGAGTAAGAGGCACTTAAACAAATATGGTTTGCCTCAAACACATGGAGAAATATAGAACACGTGCCTTATTAAATGTCTGTTGTGGCAAATGACTCCACCCTCAAGCCACTATCAATGAAGGCAAAGGGAAATGGACTATACGCATTCCTTACCCCGCTATGGGAATGAGTAAACGTGACTCTGAATGGCAGCACATGAAAAATGCCATTCATTGCCCTGTGACATGAATACCAGGTCAGGTAAACTCAGTCTATGTCTATTTGTTCAAGAGATGTTATCAGGTTAAGTGTACATTGCTGGGCTTGATGTAGGCCAGTTGCTATTTCCTCTTAGAGTTCCCATAAAGCAGGTATGAGCTCTGCACTGTGCAGTCGGGCTAGCATCATGGAAGAACCTCTTTGTGATCTTGGGATGTACTCAAGAGGTACCTCTTGGGAAAGTCATGGCCTTGAGAGTCTGAAAGTGGTTAAAAATAGAGTGTATTTAACTGTTGCTCCATACTTCCATACAGAAAGTGTGAATGCGTAACAGTTTCAAAATCTCTGTTGTTTCCTGCTG
>NW_010417926.1:147983-160608 GCF_000710305.1 Buceros rhinoceros silvestris | reverse complement strand
GCTGAAAGGTTTGGATAACAATACAGCACTTCCGGGATTTTTTTGTTTTCTTGGTGAAAATCACTTGAATCTAATACTTGGCTAACGTCCTGTAAGACCGGTAGATCTGCAGGGAAGCAAAGAAAGAGAGGGGACAGGAATGATAGGGGAAAAGCACAGGAAGATGGTGCAATCCTCCTAGAAGAAAATGTCCCTGAAAGTTATGTTTAATTTAGTTCAAGACTCTGAGAGGCATTATACAACTTCTGGAGCTGAAGTGCACAGTCTTTCAAGGTTGATTTAACTGTATGGTTATAATCTAGCTGCTTTAAAAACTTGTACTCAGACACCAAGAAATATTTATGTTCTAATTTAATAATTTTAAAAAACAAGTACATTCGGTGGCTCTTGGGCAGAGGAGGAAAGTTTCTTTTGAATCTTTCTTCTCTCATATTATTATGCTTAAGTACCTTTTAGCTTTGATAATTGCCTTGACCTAAATTGACATCTGAAAAAGAAGCTTGATATCAGTGCATAAATCTGTGATAATCACCATATCATTACACAGTATCCCCTTTTGAAGAAGGAATTGTAAAACTACTCTGCATTCAAAATTCAGCAGAAAGCTATTAACCATTGTCTTTTATAAACAGATTCAAAAACACCGCTTGTAAGAAATGAAAATGGCAAGCAAAGCTAAACTATTTGTGATGGGACTTCGACGTACGTTTTCTTAGGTCTGCTATCCTGAAGTTCAGATAAAAGAATGTCAGTTTGCAGTTTTTTCTCTCATTTGTGCAGATAGGTGTGGAAAACACGCTGAAATGCACAGGCAGGCATCTGCAGGGCATAAAGAACTAAGGCTGAACGCTGTGCATACAACATAGGTGACACTTGCTGAAAGTGGTGGACAGTAGGTATGGTGTGATTTTGTATGCATATAGAAACATTGTATAAATTTTGCATAATTTTAAAATAATGTATAAATGCATGTAACTTTCTTAACACTAACTGTAGCACCTGTTAATTTTGAATACATTTCCAACTAACATGATATTCTATGTGAAATTCCATCGTGAAGTAGTCCAGATGAGCAAGACTTTGTTTTTAACTTTGAAGCAGCACGTCGGCTGACAACAGCAAATGCAGCATACTGGTCTAAAGAAGTCATGCTCACGCTTCTTACTTACCAACCGCCTTTAGAGAGGCGTACTTGTTAAGCTCTTTGCCTGGAGGCTGTTGCTCATACGGGTTTGTGATCTGTCCCAGACTGGGATATGAGTGTTGATGTGCCATCTGAGGAAGGAGGGGAGATGTTGGCATGATGTTATTCATCTGTGGTGCATCTGTATTAAAGAAAATGGACAAGCATTAAGAAAAAAAATCAGTCTTTAGGTTTTAACATCATTATCCAATACAGATTACACAGGATATGTCATGAGATTTAATGCAACAAAACACTATTTACTATGAAGAGGGAGTACAGCAAACTTGTACTTCAGGCAGTTAGTGGCATGATTAAAGGCTGATGAATGATTGTAGCAGTACATTCTAACTTTTCTATAAAAAAGATATTTGAACTAAAAAATAGGTTTTTGGAACAATTGAACACCGACACAAAGAGTGAATTTGCTGCAGCATTAGGGTACAAACCGAAACTTGAAGTTTATTCCAAGGTAGTTAAATAGCCAGGCTAATTTAAATGGGCTCAGGCAGGCTACTGCATTTATGCAGTTACACTCCTTTTAATACCAGAACCAGCCTGGTTATTTGCACAGCATTATGTTGTGTTCTGTAGGCATGCCCCACAGCGCAGAATGTGCAGTTTTGGCTTATGACTGTTGTTAGGTGATTTCTTTAAAATTCACACTTTGTCCTTGTGTTTTCTCCTTTCCCTGACAGTAGGTATCACAGTATCACATGACGATAACATTTTCTGTATCAGACATAGCTAAAAGCAGGAGCTAATTACTGCTTTTGTACAGTTTTATAACAGCACTCGCCCCATATCCATTCTGTAGTTTATTTGTTCCTTTTTTTAGTAGAGAATACAGCCTGGATACTTTTCTTTCTATGATATACCATAATTTATTAGGGTTTTTTAGTGTTTGATTCCAGCCTTTAAAAAGTTTGGTCAGAATTGTATGCTGCACTCAGTTTGCAAACCTGAATTTCAGCACATTTCAACACGGTCAGCCTATCTTGTCTGCTGAGTCTTCCTCCAGGCTAAGTATTTTGAGATATTTGGAGCTGATGGTCAACCCTAGAACCTTATCATGGCTTCTGAAATCACAGAAGTGCATTTTTCTCCTGCAGTGAAGCCATGGTGCTGAATTGGTGACAATACAGTAACTCCCACAGTATCAAGCACAGGCTTATGATCATGTAGGAGGAAAACCGGGCAGTTAGGGGAAAGAAGGCTTATCGTGATGGAGTAAGTGGACTGCACTCCAAGTGCACCCCAGGATCAGGCAGGAGCCAAATATCTCCACAGTTTCACAGGTATTTAAGGGGAATTGAGCCACTTGGCTTTCCACAGCTCATTAATGAAGCTGAGGGCAGGAGCCCTGAAGCCAGTTAACGGATTTATTGCTGGGAGAGAAAAGGAAAGCTAAGGTATTCAGACCGGGGCTACCCCTGCCTCTGCAGAGCAGTATAATCACATCTGCCTACCACATACACATATAAACAAGTTGTGCGGTCACCTCAGGGCAACTCAAGAAAAATTATAGAAGAGCTACCATCTAATAACAGTATGATTCTTCTTGCTGTTACTGGTTGTTAATAGGGAACAAACTGGTTGTGGATAATAGGTAGAGCTGAATGAAAAATTATTTTCCGGTAACAAAAGATTTTTCAGTAAATGGTTTTTTTTCTTTTATCAAATAAATGAAATCTGAAGGTCAGGTTTTTTTTTTTTTTCAAATATTGTATCAGATCAGGAGAATCATTTTGTTATGATTTCAAAATTTTATATATATATGAAGTTGGACTACTATTCAAAAGAAATATGTTATTTTGGATTGAAAATCAGAAACTTCTCTATTCCAGAATTAAAAAAAAATATTGGAACTCTTTATGAATCTTTTGATAGGTTTACCTTGAAAGGGTAAGTTTAAGTCAACCCTTTCACAGAAACAGTTGTGATTTTAACAAGTTGCTATTTTTTAATAAACAAAAGCTCTCAGTACGTTTCTGCTCAGCTGTAGTACTGGCATGTCTGACATAACTACGTGGAGCGACTCTCAGAGCAAGAAATCATGAAATCGTATTCCATTCCCAACTGTCTCTGGAGTACAGCTGAGGAAAGACTCTTGCTCTAATGGCTTGAACCATGAATAGCTGACCATTCTTTCTGAACCATCTGTATCTTCCAAAGGTCTCTCTCTCATGCTTGCATCTACAAGTATGCTTATGAGGAGGAGTGCTAGCACACACGTACTTCGGTAACAGGGCAGCTGTAAAAGTACCAGCGTGGGTGGTGACCTATAAGGAAAGTGGCAAACTTTTACCACTACATGCAATATTTTTTTTTCCTGAGTAGAGCTAAATCAGCACTTCATAGATTCTACTACTACGAAGTTCCCTTGTGGCAATTCTTGTTATCCAGTCTTGTCAAAACATCATGATTTCGCTGCGACGGAAGTATTGTGAGGACCAGTGTTTCTATGTTCACTGTCAAAGTGACTTGCAGCTGTGGAGACTTGCAAAACCAATGTAAATAAGGTGTAGTTAACCAGGACTGTTTTTCCAGGTGTGTTTCTTACTTCAACCTATCATTTTAACTCAGTCACCTCTTTAAGCGTAGTCAAGAAAGTACCCCAGAAGTGTACTGGAGAAAATGAATTAGGTGTCCTTGGTTTTTGTCCAGGTGTTCAGTGGCAGACTGTGTTGGTACTAGGTTGCTGGGTTACTAATATTGCTGGTGTTTGGCTCTTTGAGTGTTTATGAAGATGTAAAGAAGTATCTTTTCCATTTCCAGATGATATTTGACTTCTCTTTTGTCTTGCTAAAAACCCAGAATTGTCCTGAATTATGAATTTCAAGCAAATTAATGACAGTCATTCCTTCGCTGCCACACTGACTGCACAGTGCCCCTCACTCATACCCAGATGCTTACACAAGACTAAGTCATCACACAGAAGACGCAGTTCAAATTACTCATTCAGTTGGCCACGTGCACAAAGTAAATTAAGCAAAAGGCCAAACTCTGGCAAAGTTGAACTATAACGAATTGAACTATTTTGAACAACCAAATTGAACTATATTGAAGAACAATTCCGAGTTATAAAGAGACTCGCATTAGAATGGCCTCCTAGGCCTAAAAGGAAAATCTCAGTTCAGTATCTACATCTGTCTAAATCTGAATCGTTCTAAATTTTAGTCTGGCTGGCCATAACTGGTGAACGTTACATTTGTTTGCAAGCTTGCTAAACTGTGTACAATCTGATTCCTTGTCTTTGGGTTTCGAGAAAGAAGTGAGCAAACGGGACGGTTAGGTTGTTTTCTCCGTGCGTTGTTAATGTCATGCTGCTGGGTTAATTCCCATAGATTTGCCTGGTGGTTAGGCAATGGTCGTGGCTGAAGTAAGAAGGGTGGGAAGTTCTGCAGCAGGCCGGCGATGGGCAGTGTAAGGAACCACTGGGGGGAGCCCGGGCTCAGCCCGGAGCAGCCCATGGGCTTTCCAGCAGGACTTGCCTTGCCGACTCCGGGGCGATCCACATTTATTGCTGCAAAAGGGATTGGCCTCGGCGGGGCTGTTTTCTACTTGTAAATACGGGATTTTTTTTTTTTTTTTTGAGATTGGAAAAAACAGTACTCAAGTTTTGGGAAGCAAATAATAATCTATTGAATTGTTCAAAATATTTTGGGCTATGAGGGATTGGTTTCAATGGGAAAAAAGTTTAACCAGAAAAATCTCTGCCAGCTTTATTACTAATCTCTTGTGTTAAGTTAAATCCTTTATACTTATAAACGAGATATTCTGTGACTGGTGTTTGCAAATAGCTGACTTCAATGAATGGGGTCAACTTGAACCTGAACACTGGCTGTGCTGATACATGACTTCTGGCAGCCTGACACTGGTACGTTGTCAATGGTATTCCATATAGTCAGCTGCACTGTGGCACTGCCAATTTATGTGTTTATTTTTAAAACACAGAGAATATAAACATCACAAAGACTAAAGAAACTGTTTGTGTTGCAGCTTCTAGTATGAATAGTCAGACCTGATTAGCAATGGTGATACTGTAAAAAAGCTGCAATATGCACAACCTACCTTATTTTCTGCAGAAGCAAGGGAATACAATGCCAGGCTACTTCCTAACCTCACAAGGCTTTGGGGACTCATTCTCGATGTAATGTTTGCTCTGTCTTCCTTCTACCAGTGCAAAAGGAAGAGTTTGAAAAAGCGTGCTGGAGCTCAGCACACAAAACCTAGGTGTCTGCTGGGCAGAAAATGAGACGTACAGCAAAAAAGAAAAACAAAAATATGTCTTCAGAGGCTGAAGAATGCTTTTGACTGTTATCCCATTAAGAGGTCTAGGTATAGAAAAGCTTGTGGGAGGCAAATGGAGCAGAAAATAAGAAGTGAAGGGAAGCTGCACCATAACCAGTTTATAGCTAAAGAAAGTGGAGTTTACATCCCAGCCCCCAACAATGAGCCTTTGGAAAAGGCTAAGGCGTCAGCTCCTGGTCACAGTCCCAGTAGCTGATTATTGCATTATCTGTTTATTATCTTGACCTATATCTCAGCCTGTACAGTAGAAGCTTGTATCCAGATGTCATAGCTAACAATATACTGCATTTTTCAAGTAAAAATGCTTTTTCTTTTGGAGTGTTTCCACCTCTCCCTGATTATGAATTTTGGAGTTGCTTTAGTGTGCATCACAGTGACAACAATAATGTAATTTACAATAATGTAATGCTGTAGTTATGCTGCACTCTATCCAGGGTTTGTATCTAATTTATGCACTTAATTCAAGCGATGGCCTTCTCAGCAATTATGAAATACAAATAAGAATCCAGTGTGGAAACACCTGGCACACAATGGTCACAGGCGTGAATGTGGTAAGGCAAGGCAAAAGCTCCAAAATTTTGTTTGTCTGGTTAGCTTGGTTTCTGCTTTGTTTATAGGATATATTGTGCCCTTCACCTAGTTTGATTTTTGTCATCAAGAAGCTGACAGGGTTATGGGAATTACTCGGGGTTAGAGGAAGGGGTGCTAGTAGGCTGCTAGCAATAATAAGCTTGCTCACTCTGAGAACCAACAACCTGCCAGGAACATCCCCTAAGCTCAGCCACTATCCTCCCGCTCTTCAGCCCTGGGAGAGTGAAACCTGTTCTGTAGAGTGGCCTGGGGATTCATTCCTTTCTGTAGCAATGAAGTCAATTATATGGTGCTTGAAGACAGGGAAAATTAAAAAATCCATAGACACAGAATGGAATCTATTAATAAACGAGCAGTTACAGGCATAAGGGAAAGAACAAATGAGACAGGCGATGCAGTAACAAAACAGGAAAGGATAGAGGGTGGGGGAAGGGCGGGAAAGAAGAATGAGATTTTGCTATAAAAGCCACCTGCAGACACACATACAAAAGAAATGAGAACAAGACAGACAAAAGAAGACTGGGAAGTCAAGGGGAAAAAAGGGGAAAATTCAGAGCAAAATATAATAATAGCTGAGCGTTTTCAGATACTTGAGAAAAGATGTGCCCTGAACTAAAATTGAAAATAACTGCTATGAAAACAGGATAGATCTCAGTGATTAGAGGATACCCTCCCATCCATAACTGCACTGCCATCAACCTGCATATTTGTCTCTTTGTTCTTGTGTGTATTATACTTACAAGACTAGCTCATGCAGCATTGCAAATCCATACTCATGCTCCTGTAAGTCCCACCAACAGAAACTGCAGGTGCTGTTTCTGAAAAATCCCAGGTATGATGAAAGCTGTGAATTTTTAACAACTTGGCTATGCCTGCAAACTAATTCCTCCCAGATCAGTTCCTTCCTAGATAACGAGTCTGCTCTCCATGCGTGGGACTGAGTCTCCTGTTGGGGTGAAACTCAAATCCTTAGCCTCTTGTCTCGCTGTAGGTTGTCTCAGTGCAGTTGAACTGACCCGGCCTGAGGTTTTGTGTGTGTGCGTTTTCTTACACCTGTATAACTTGAGTTTTTACTCTTTGTAGATGTTTTATTGCCAATGTCATTGGGTTTTTATTTAAATTCTTTGTCCCTTCATTCAGATTTGCATTAAATGTTGCGTTTTTAAAGGATGATCTTACATCCAGAGCATCGTCGCATGCAGGAGCATACACGCATATGTTCTGCAACAGCTGGTACATCAAAATCAGGCTATGCACCCGTTAGGTAATGCACTGTTGTACACATACAGACATATATGTAATGTGTGTGGTCAATCCAGTATAGTAGGACCTCTCTGTTCAGTACTAGATGTGTGATAAGAGGGTGCATGAGCCCAAATGGCATTTATGTGCAATATTGTCTCTGAAGGTGTGTGTTTATCCCTTACGCTTCGGGTTTTGCCCAGAAACAGCAATCTTCTTAAACCCTTTGGTTTGCATTAACTGGTATAAATCTACGTAGTTCTCCACGTACTCTCAAAATGGTATTTCAGCTCTTGTTAAATTAATGGCACTCTGCAGCAACATTTTCCACAGTCCTAAACTGAAAAGTATTCCCATTATCAGATCTTAATTTCTCTGCCTTGCAATTTAATTGATTTTGTATTTTAGCAAGAACAGATGGTCACAATCCAGCTTCTGTACCACTCATTATTTCATATGCTTTTTTCCATTTTTCAAATATTTGTCTCTTTTCTGAAGCAAACAATTTCACTCCTTTTATTCTATCATCTGACAGTATTTCCAAGCTTTGATTGTTGCCGTTCTCAACACTTGTAGCCTTACAAGCTTACTGCTTACTGCAGCATCTGAGATGAGGTTCTACCCTCAGTAACATATGGAGTTGTTATTCTCTATATAATGGTATCATAAGTCATCTATGTAAGACTCTGTCCCTTATGATATGTAGACTTTTTCGTTTTCTCATCAGTGACGCACAAGTCATGCGAGTAGCCATATTTTCCCTAAATGTCATAGCTCTGAGACAATACTTATTTTTCATGGCAAGTTATGCTAGCCGGTTATCCGTTCTGTCTCTGTACTGTATCACAAAAACATTCTTGTAACACAGACAACCTACCCGTCTAATCACCATCACAAAAACGATCCGAGATGAGTGGGATGGCATTTCATCCAGCAAAAAAATGTTTCTGTTTAATGGAAGTGACAGTCTACAGTGTAAATCCCTGTCATCAAACATACTGTCTTGTGCCTTCCCCTGTCCTATCAAGCAATTGTAGGAGTTAGTCCCATGCTACATGCTATACTCTTGAATCTCCGCGGTGCCACTGAATGCAAGTGTCTCTCAGCATACTGTTATCTAGTGCTCTGTGTTTTCTATTCACTTCCTACACGATTAACCTCTTGGTCTGTTGCTGTCTTCCATGGTAGAGGTTGCACGGTCTTTCACATATGGATATCCTCAGTGGATTTCTGAGGAGAAGCTTTGTCTCCTAAAATAGAAAAACGCTGGATGCAGGAACATCTCCAGTTACGCTGTCGGATTCAAAAAGGTATTAAACTCCTTATGTCACAATGGTGGTGTGGGCTGTGCTGACAGCATGGAGCATAGGCAAGTGAAGTGTATCCCCTGCTGCAAGCATTTATGAATCAGTGCGGGTTGTAGTGCTGACTGACACCAAAATTCCTGTTGGTTCAAGTTGAAAATTGGCAAGAGATAGGATGACGTGGTAACTCTTTGCATCCAGTTTGAGACACTGGTGAACAAGGTTGTTGTGGATGCAGACTTTATGAGAAAGCATTACAATAGGGAGATTTGTGAGCTGATGATCAGAGACAATGTCACTCATTTGGACATGGGGAAAAAAAGGTCAAGAAGTCAGGTCATGAAATCCAAGGTCCTCTGTCCTTGGTGCATGTTTTAGCAGGAACTGCCTTTCTTCTGGCAGGAGAGGTTAACTGCAGAGACATATCAGTGAGCTGGGTAATCACAGTGCTGTTCTTGTTGCTCAGGCAATGCCCCATGTCTGTTTTTAAATGGCAAAATTCCCAAGTTTCCTTCCAGGGCAGAGGAATTCTGTGCTGCTGTCACATGAAGGCTACACAAACTCAAAAACAGATGGGATCTCCATTCTCAATACTTTTATCTGAAGTGCGGATGAGAACTTTTTTATCTACGTCCTTCAGGCACATACCTATGTGAAAATCAGAGGTTGTATTTCTTTGAATAATTACTTTAGTAGGAGGGTGGGGGAGTGAGACATGAAAGAAGGAAAATTAGTAGTAATGTGGCCAAAGAGGTGGCCAAACAGCCATCTGAGTCCAGGGAAGTGCACACAATGGTGCTGTAAAAGGGCCTTTTTCTCATTGAATGTGCTCCCACCACTTTATGTTTAAATCTGTGGGAATTATTTATATATATATATGAGAGTCTTATGCCTGTGAGCTCTTCTGAACTGTGTGACAGGTTACAAATGGGGACAACTGCATCTTTGTCTATCAGGTAGATTCAGGGCCTGATGACTGAAGCTTCCCACTGTCTTCTAGATGAAGTGTCCAATGCTGTGAGGTGCTGAATGCTCTGTGGTTGCAGTGATTTAGGAGATGGGGCCTTCATCATGTTTCAGCTTTGGGCTTCTCGTTTCTGGTTAGACTCCAAGTGTGTAGGAGTAGAGTTCTGTGAAATCAGTTGGCTGTTTAACTGCCATCCAAGGAGGATAGGAGTGGGATATCACTGGCCTTGTGACTAAACTGGCTGGAAGCCTCCCTTCTGCTTTTCATTTCCCTTGGGTTCTGTGCTATGCCATTGCACCCACATTCTTGTAATATTTTCTGGGCTCTTGTTTTGCAAAAGCACCACAGTCTGATGTTGGCTTTCCATGTAGACATTTATTATGTGACACTCTATCTCCTTTTATGAAGGTTATTTTTGTGTCCTCGAAGGTTTGCTTTTCCTTCATAATTACTCACAACCTGACAGACTTATAATCCTCTGATAGGATTTGTGACATAGTAATCTTCTCTAGAGCAACCCGTTGTGGCTTCACAATCAGGGGATTATACCCTTAAGAAGGCAATAAGCAGATGAACTCTTGAGATATCAAGACCTTGCTTTCATATCAATTTCCAGTGCTTGAGTTGTGGGAGGGCAGGGAGCAGTGCTGTGTTCTCACTCCCACCTACGCTTCTGGTTTTCTTCATCTTCTTTTGCCTCAAGTAGCAGAGTTGAGAAATTAATTAAACCCACCAGTTATACACACTTCGAGCACTGCAAATATCCTTAGCTATGCAAATTAAGATACGAAAAATTCAGCCAATTTGACTTGTACAACAGAAGTTTTTTTGCCCAGAAGAATGTTCTTTACACTTTCCCATAAGGTATCAGTTGCTCTACAAATCAAACACTTCTGTACCTTTTTACAGAAATGAAAAGTCTGCTAAGATGTACCAGCCAACTCAGATTCTTTGTTTTGCCTGGTTTATCTTTCAATTGAATTAAGTTTCTTCCAACAATTAATATAGTTTTACTTGATGGGAATGTGCCCGTCATTTTCTAAATGTTTATATGCCTTACTTGTTTATTGTTTTCTCTTACCATAATGATTATTGATGACCAATAAGTGTAAATTTTTATGCAGCTTGAATATATTAACAATTCCCTTCCTTCAGGCATTCCTCTAGTTTGTCCGTTAGCTGTCCCAATATACCAGTTGTTTAGAAGGAAAAGAGTAGAGTGTATAAAAATTATGGAAGCAAACACATTGCTTCATGTCTTTGTTATATACTGTTATGTCTAAGCAGTAACATATTGGTCCCCTGCCTATAGCTTGTGGGTAACAAATTGCCTGCAGGATTCTCACGTTGTTCATGGGCAAAGGCAATTGATGAGTTAAGATTTAAGGGAGGGAGAGAGTTAAAATTGGAAGGAAGTTGCTCAGCATTGTTCCCCTTCAGTCAGCAGAGGGTGACGACAATTTCATTAGTTAATCATCCAACTAATATGGGGGTTGAGAAATATTTTATTTAAATATGTATCTCACCTGAACATATCCCAGTGGCATATTCAGTCCTGATATATGTGACCCAGCAATGATTAAAAGCGTGCTTTTTTTATTTTCTGGCGTAATTTAGTTTATTCTTTTAGAGTCCCTCTAGAGATGAAAATGTATCAGTGTGCTACTGAGAAGCTGTAATATCCAGTTATGGATCTCTTCTTTCCTGATCCGCGTGTGCATGTCTTATTAATGTTGGTGCCATTTTTGTTTTGTTAGTCTGTGTTATGTAAATAAAAGCTCAGAGAAAGAACTCAGATGGTCGGTGAAGAATTAGAGTTCTGTTCTCGGAGAAATAGCCATGATTTGTTATCTTTTAGAACAGCAGAGAACAAAATTCACTGATTATGGAGTAGGATGCCTGTTATTTTGTTGTATAGAATCACAAGAAATAAAAATTACTGGTTTTTCAAAAGATTATCTCATTTATCCCTTACTCCTCTCAGGAAGGATTACCTATACTGTCAATAGATGTTAATTCATGTTTTTTAAAAGCCTTCAGTGAGGGGCTCCACAGCCTAACTGGTCTGGTTCTAATGCTGTTCTGCTGGTATCCTCACCGCTGGAGAACTTGTCCTATTATCTGTTTTACATTTCCTTTAAGGCAGTTTGAATCCACTAGTTCTCCTACTCTCCAGCGATGTGGAGAGCAGGTTATTACTATCCCTTGTGCTGCAGCACTTTATGTACTTTGAAGTCTCTGCACTACACAATAGGAATGCTTCCAGTCTTTTCGTGTAGAATGATGAGAGGTCTCAGAAATCCAGCCTTGCTGAGCACAGCTTCCCTGAGGTTTGTCATCCCATATCTTCTCATATGTCTCATTTTTTGCAGGATCTCTACTTATTTATACGCCCTTAGTGAATCTTCTCTTCTCTGCCATAGTGTTGTTGATCCATTTCTGTCTTTGGTCCTCTAAAGCCCAGAAATCCTTTTATGTCAGACTGCTCTTTATTGTCTCATTCCTATCCCATGGTCATTTAGATGATTATTCTTACACTTAGAACCTTGTGTCTCATTTGATAGAGATGCACCTTGTTTTTTCACACCATTGTCCCAGCTTTTTAGGATCTTGTGAATTTTAATTCTTCAAGACCTTCGAATCCACTTCTAGCTTGCTGTTGTCCACAAACTTAATAAATGTATGTACACTCTGTCCCATGATCCTCCTCATTACTGAAAATATTCCATAATATTTGAGAGGAATAAATCCCTGCAGAACTCTGTTCAGTATATCCTTCCATTTAAAAAAAAAATACGAATTACCGAGGACTATCCGCTGGTTTTAGACCATTTCCCACCTACCTTCTGGAAACAGCTTGTGAAATCTTATTTAAAATCAAGATTTATTACACCTACAACTTTACACCAACCAAAGGGCCTGTTACATTGTCATGGAAGGCAATTGGGTTTAGCTCCATTTGTTCTTGACAAATCTTTATTAGTTTTTAGCCATGACCATGTTTTGACTAGATGTCAGAAGTTT
>NW_010417926.1:146455-147628 GCF_000710305.1 Buceros rhinoceros silvestris | reverse complement strand
TTGTCCCTTAATTCATAAACAGAATGATTACTAAATTATTTTAATTGTGTCCTTTCTCCTCTTTTACGGCTCAACGCCACACCTCTGTTTTTGATGGTTTTCCAGAACTTCATCCATTGTGTGAGCACTTGGATGGACTCAAGTCCTTTCTCTAGGTGTGTAGGATGAATCCTTCTGGGCAAGTATAAACATGTTGTAATTTTTCCAAGTGCCCTTAAACCTGGCATCCTCCTGTCCTCTGGTGTGACCGCTTCCTTTTCTGATGCTGATTTTGGTTAGTTTCTTGAAACTTTTGCTTTTTTAGTGAATAATGAGGCAGTGTCTTCTAAAAGCAACAACTGGATTCTTTGAGTCTTCAGATGTTAGCTTTTAATAAGTAATTTTTTTAAAAAAATAAGTATTTGGGGGTCCTATATATGGTTCTCTTTTAATCAACACCAAGCCTTATGTAAGTGAGCATCTGTATGAGCCACATTAATTTGGATTGGCCGTTTATGTAGATAATAGCTTAACGTTTAGCTGGTTAGTTATGATGTGTTCCACATTGTTATTTCAATAATTGCTAGATTAAAATAATTTTCTAATTAGATAATGTTGCTTTGTCCAAATACATGTACAAGAGTTTTAGGAGAAAAAATGAAGTGAGACAGAAGATCAGACAAATAGCTTATTTGGAAAAATAAAATGCTGTCTTTGGGGGGGAAATAGCATATTCTTAACTTACCTCTTATTTTTAGCCCATCTCATTTGCTTTAAGCCTCTGAAGTGAAATTTGAAATATAATAATGCAAGCAAAATAGACTAAGTAGATCTTACGAGTTAATGTAAAGCTGGTAAGTCTCCAACTCATTTTCTTTAAAGTAAATCACTTCTAACCATGCAGCGCAGGAAAGAGGTTTATCATGGTACCTGTCAGATAGGCGGTCTGACTTAAAGTTATATATCCTGTTTATAGAGCTTGACAATCTCACCAGAAGGAAAACATACTTAAACCCTGCTACGATGTGAGAAGAGACATGCCTCATCAGCCTGCTGATCTGGCTAGTCACGGCATTGTTACCGGTGCGTGGCAGATGTTGAAGTTATAACTCTTGCTATATACCTGATGCTGGCCACAAACCAGTTACCTGTTTGTAACTTTCTCATTACTCACAAATGTTTCCTAGCATAGCT
>NW_010417926.1:146107-146352 GCF_000710305.1 Buceros rhinoceros silvestris | reverse complement strand
CAGGAAGTGAAATAACTCTGTTTCATGCTTAGGCGTTAGACATAATCAGAAAGAGACAACGTAAAAAAAAAGATTTAAAAAAATACTTTCCCTTTTGCACTTAAAATTGTGAATTTCAGAACCTATCCTGAGAAACAGGGGCATAACATCTGTCCATTTTCTTTTCCTGGAATTATCACCCAGGTATTTACTAGAGGAAGGGATTTACTCCTAGTCTTTTTACTTGGTTTTATGGTGCAGTTTTG
>NW_010417926.1:140346-145996 GCF_000710305.1 Buceros rhinoceros silvestris | reverse complement strand
AGGGAAATGAACATCATATTATCAGATGCCATTTAATTTTAGTATTCTAAATCTAAAAGGATTATTCAAAAGTACACTAAGTGACTTCAGCCTCCCATTATCTGATCCTCTCTGCTGATGATGAACATATCAACCTATTGAAGGAAGTGCCAAGTAGATGTAAGAGTGGAGGAAAGGGAGGACAGAGAAAATTTTCCATAATTAGGACATAGGCAATTCTGTATCAACAGGAGCTTTATTTTCCTTTTTAACGTTTCAGTAATGTTCCCATTTTATTTTGAAGCTTTTGACTTAAAGGCAACTGTGAAAGCTGCTGTCTCAACCCACATGTTATTTTAAGAACCTCTTATGTGTCATTTCTTGATCAATAACGTCCATGCACATACACTGACATGCAGCATAAAGATGACCTAGTTCTATTTTTGCCTTTTAACAGCTTTCTGTAGAGTGGTAACTCTTCTGTTAAAGGAACAATGATGAACATCTGTTTCAATAAATGAGAAAATCTTATTGAAAAAGCAAATTTCAATGACTTTTAAAAAACTTCAGCCACCTGAACAGAGGTTGACATTATCCGTCCTATCACAACGTTTTTGCCAAAATGCAAATATTTTCTTCTAAGTAGTCTTTACTGCAAGCAGGTATTAAAGTAACTGCAGTAGGCTAGGCACAGGTCACTGTTCCTCTGAGAATAAGGTATAGTGGGCTATCTTATCATAGGCAAGCTGCTTAGTCAAGAATATTTTTCAAGATATGCAGCTGACATGAAGGGAAAGATGGAAAAAGCCTCCACCTGTCCAGTGGTGGAAATAAGAATGGGTTAGCCACGTAAGGCTGAGCACGTGAGCTTGTGGGAACTGTTGTGCTCTGAGCTGTGGATGTACTACGCTTCTCCTTTTTAGTGCATATGTACATTGACAACGTTGCTATCAGTGCTGCAAGTACTACAGCTGGGACTGTTCTGTCAGATCAGAGTCCCAAGAGTGTCCTCATGGCTTATGCACCATCCTCTTTCACCCTGCCATGCCAGAGATTAATCTGAGACCTGCGGTTCATCCTGCCGGAGCGTTGTATTGTGTTGCAAGGTTTCTGCTGGAGCCCTTTATTTCTTTTATTGCTTGTTTCTGTTCTACATTATCCTAAGTTAGATATTTTCATTGTCTTTCTCCTGCCTATAATCTGTGCCAGGAATGACCACTTGGCTGTGTGGCATCTTCAGCCATGTCTTTGCTTCAAGTTTATAGCTGTCTGTGCTACATTTCCCTGAAAAACATCTGCACTGCAGGTGTCTGTACTTTCTCAGGGAGGCAGGAATCAGATATGATCAATGAAAATATCTCCAGCCTAACACTTAGTCCCCACCTGATGTCTGGAGAGGGAAGGTAACTGGCTCTGGAGCCGTCCTCATCCTCCCCTAATCCCCCCACCCCCGCCTCATCTGTCACAGTGCCCAGACGCATTGTTCGTGCTGAGATCTCTGCCAGACACCACAGATACCCTGACCCAAGCAGAGTACACTGACTCCAGGGCAGCCGCTGGCACCATTGGGACAGACTCCCAGGCTTGTGAGAGGCCAGCGCAGCTGGAGGTAACTACAGTCTCTTCAGAAATGTACCTGTAGCCAAAAAGGCAGGACAGAGAGAACAGTGTCAGCAGTCCTAACCACTTCTTGCTGGCTTATCTGGGGAGCTGTTGCTCACTCTACGTCAGTACAGAGAGCGAACACCGTCTCACCCCAGCCCAGCGCTCTCCATCACTGAAAGCATGTGTAGAAGGACCTTTCTGTTCTGGCTGCCAATACTGCCCATGCTGCAAGGGTGGCCATTGACGTAGCTGTGTCCAGAATGGTCACGCCAGACACGTTTTCCACCCACTTTCTTCTATTCTCTATTCTCGCTTTCGTGTTTCTGGTTTGAAAAGACAAAGTTACAGGCACACACCGTTCTTGCGTGGCATAACAACATGAAAAAGAGAGGAGGATGATTATTCCTTTCTAATTGGTGCTAAATCAATTTAAAATAAAATGTGTCCAGCTCTGATAATTACAAAATAAATTCCCACAGTGTCAGTCTACAGTGAAGAATTGGCCTCTGCAAAAGATTTGTTGGACAGTTTTGTTTCTTTTCTTTGGAATTAAAAAA
This sequence comes from Buceros rhinoceros silvestris, assembly GCF_000710305.1. Lineage (NCBI taxonomy): Eukaryota > Metazoa > Chordata > Aves > Bucerotiformes > Bucerotidae > Buceros > Buceros rhinoceros. The sequence goes on along the minus strand of NW_010417926.1, from coordinate 143,855 downwards.
GAAAAAATCATTAATGGAAGTCTCTCAGCTCCTAGGTTATTCCTTTAACAGCCACTATTTGCCTTAGTATTCTATTCGTTCTTCTCTCTTACTCAGTGCAAATCGGGGCGTTGTGTAATTTGTAAGTTGAGGCATAAGTGTGACAGCGTAGATCTGATACTTTGAAGCCTAGCTTGTTTAGGGCAAGGTTTTGATCAGTGCCCAGGTTAGCCTTTGCTTTGTTCCAAGTGGAACGGACACTTTTCAAGAGTAGCAGAATCAGACGAATTTAGAACATTTCCGAAGCTCTGTCTGAATGTATTTTATGAACACCTACTTCAGTGGAGCTAGGCCAATATTTAGAAAATGAATTGCAGTAATGCAGCGATTCTTCTGTAGTGATACCTCATCCCTGTTTGATTTACAGGTGTGATGCTGATGAATTAGGTTCACAGTACCTTTTATATCCTCAACACAGTGCACATGTCAGTGTCTTTATTTGCACTCCTCATTGTTCCTGCACACTCCTCATTGCCAGTGTACAGAATCCCCTTACATCACCGAGAATGTCTCACCCCGTTCGTCTCTTTTGACCTTCCTGATGAGACCGACTTCTCATTAGTTTTCTCTTTTCAGAGCTGTGTTTTATATGGTCACTGGCAAGTGACTGAGATCAACAATCCTTTTCACAAAAGCCACTGAATAAAAACGAATTGTTAAATTAATGTCCCTTGCAAACAAACATGGATTACGTGTGCACTGATGCCTTGGAGGTGGGGTGGTTCTGTCTTTCATTAAACCATAGGAACATTATTTTGAGTCCGCTATATAACTGCTTTCGCTGGTACCTGTATTCATGCAGTATTATCTTTCCAAAGTGAGGCGATGTACTAGTGACTGACATTTCTGACTTTAAGATTTTCCTTCATGTGGTTAGTTATGATCCATATAAAAAGCTGTTGTCTCAGAGTCCTTTACCTTTCAGTGGGGTTTACTGAATGTGAGAAACCTTTCAAAACCGGACCTTTTCCCTCTTGATAAATTGATGCTTACACAGAAATGTTAGATTTCAATAATTTGTTACAATGCCACTAGATCAAATGTAAGTTTCTTGAAGAACCATGATTAGCTAATACAAAATGATGAATGGGGGACTGGGACAGTTTATTTAGCGATGATGCTAATTAACAGTGCTGTTGAACCCAAGTGCATCTTGGCATAAGAACAACACCTAGGACAAATTTTGAGCCTGCCCAGTGCTGCCTGCCTAAAGTAAAATGTGTCAGAAGGCAGGCTGAATAGGGGACCGAGTTTTATGTCTTTTTATGATATGACATTTTTGTCATTTCTGTCGTCTTATTAGCTGGACTGTTGTCACCCACTGGTCTTTCACAGTGCAGTTCTTCATCTCAAAAATAGAGTACAGGCACAAAAGGAAAAGTAAAATTGATGCTTCTGTTTTCAGACATGTCTGTTATAACCTATTACTTTGCATACATTCTTTTTACTGAATTCCTGAATATCACTTTAGCCTTCTCAGAATCTCTTCCAAGAACAAGGCTTTGTGGACTTCTGCCAGGCACATACACGTATGGTTTGTATGCTGTCCTTTTCTTGTTAGTAGCGAAACTGTTCTGGCAACAGCCTTCCTACACTTCCTTCAATTGTGTCTTGTGCTAAAACTTGTAAAAGCCAAAGCCTCAACCTTCTCTGCCTTAGTGTGAAATCCAGTCGGGTGCTGAGGGCCCCAGTTGTCTGTAGGCTTTCATTTATGATAGTTTAAATGAATGGCCCTGGAAGAACTGAAACTTTAGGCCCAGCAATCCCAACAGGAGTCAGGTTTTCATGCCCAGGACTGTTACCTGCCCGGAAGGCTTTGCTCATGAGCCAGAAGCTTCCTTTAGAGCCGACTGAAGCAGTGATCTCCTTCAGTATTACACAGATTACTCCAAAAAACCTCCCACGTAATCTTTTTATTATTTATTTATTTATGATGTGTTAAGAATTTGCCAGCCAGAAAAAGGCACAGTCCCTGCCCCAAGGGGAGCCCGCTGGAAGCTCCGGTATTTGGATGCCTGTCAACTTCCTCTGTGACCAAAAGCTGCGTCCTTCTATTAATTCTGTCAGAACCACTGCTTCTCACAGTGGCTGACTGTAAATAATCTGTTTACAATAATGGGTCATTACTCAAACTTCCCACAGAAACTCAATATGCTGTAAATGTGTTTCCTTTTATCTTTATTGTATTGTACCTCCAACTTTAATCAATGCTACTTCAGGAAAATTCTCTCTGCATTATACATTTACAGCCAAAACCACATAGTTAATAGTTCTTTGCAGTATAATTACAGATAAATCACATAGCAGTCATTTAACCTCCCCTTCTGTATCTTCATCATGGATTTTTATTACCATGTTCTAATCTTTTGTGTAATATCTCTGTGACCTATTAAACAACTGTTATATTTCACCCAGGGGTGATTCTTCCTGATAGTTATAACAATCCCTTAGCTTGATTGGTAGAATAACCTGCCTTTCTTTCTCTATTTTTCCAAGGAGAAATCAAGTAGACATTTGGTTAAACAGTAATAGTGGACTCAGAGTCCAGGACCTCAATTCCTGACTACATCACAATGCCCTTGTGTACTCATTGTGAAGTCACCAAAAGACTTATAATGTAACAGTGCATCAGGTTTATTTTTTTAAACACTTAATATAATTCTGCGAGTGGTTTCTTGCACTTGCAGATGAGAAATGCTATAATACAACAACTTTTTTCAATTTAACTGGTCTGCTCAGACTTTACATCTAGCGTTTGCTCACTGCACTGGCCTAGTAGAATGGTTTCATGTATGGTTAGAAAACTAGGTATTATCATAAGGCAGTAGGAGTGTTTCAGTTTTTGATGGGAAGAAATGGTCAAAGTGTGATACGGTATCCTAAAGCCTTGTTTTATCAAGTAGTTGGAAACAAAAGCCAAGTTAGATAAAACTTTATAAGCAAGGAAACAGCAATAACGTCTGCAAGTCAGAGGGGTCTGCCATTCTAATCCAGCACATTAGGCATCGAGCCTTTCCACAGCCAGTACAACCCTCACACAAAGCAATTTTGTAGCCAGCAACTCAGATGACTATATTAGAACTTGTGTTCTTGATGCACAGAAAGTATACGGACAAGTAACGCCGTGTTTGATTTCAAGATCTTTTTGATTAAATTCTGTATCTGGGAGAATTGCTTATATCCACAGAGAATCATTAGTGATTCTCTGTATCTTCTAGTGCTTAGGGAAATTAACATAAAAAACCACCCAAATAAATTTTAAAAAACCCTTTGAAACAGAGCTTGGTTTTCGTAAAATACCAGTTCTCCTTGCAATTTAGAGTGAGCGATTAAATATAAAAATTAGAGAATGTTATGTACACAGAAACAGGATAGGGCATCAGAACAGCTTTTCTTCTGAATACTCCATCTGACTTATGTTGGGATTACTAAATCCTCATTAATCCTAAACCTTGCAGAAAATTGTAGGG
>NW_010417926.1:137075-140256 GCF_000710305.1 Buceros rhinoceros silvestris | reverse complement strand
AAAAAAGATTATGTACTTATACACTGTACATGTTTCATTGAATATTATGGATATTAATGATGCAACAGCAATGCAGAGCATGGAAGCTAGAAGTGTGTCTGTCTTCTCTCCATATTTTTAATGATTTTTATTTAACAGTTTGTAATGGAAGAAACTTGGGTGTGTTTCCAAGCTGTAGCAGAATTCTGTGGTTTGCCTGCAATCAGAGAGAAAGCTGTACAACTCTGACATTTTTGTCCCATGAATAAATACCATAAGAATGCCGCCTCTGTGCGTCAACAGTTATTGCATTTATTGAAATAAATTGCTAGATCTTTTACTCTTCAGGTTGGAGACAGACCCAGAAGGCAGATAAATATGTGCTTAACTGCCAGTTATGAATCTGGCCATGGCAGGACTTAAAAGTGTAATAGGACTTTTCTGTCTCTTCTCTTTGAAATTCAATGAGAGTAAAGATTTTTCTGTTCTGTATTTTTTTCCTCATGAGTGGATGAGCACTCTTTGCTTAGCTATTCCTTTTCACAAAATAACAGAGGCACAAAGGGTATTTCTGTAATTTATTATACATGCATCAGTCCACTTGACTAGAAATTGGTGAAAGAACCTGACCTATATTATGATAAAGGGAATTTAAGCGGGGGACAGTTTTGATGTTGTAGGTGCTCTGGCTTGTACATATATACAAATATCTATTTGCTCTAGAATGTGACCTATTGTCACTTCCCAGCAACGTTTCCTTAGAGAAGAGTGCTTGTTCGTATTGATACCTGGACTTCCCACTGTGCGTTTAAAACAACAGTTTGAGAGAGTTTGCTTAGTTAAATACACCACCGCTGAAATGCGTCCAGAGGAGGGCAACAACGCTCATGAAAGGGCTGGAAGGAATGTCTGTAAGGAGTGGCTAAGGACTTTGGGCTTGCCTGGTTTGAAGAAAAGGAGGCTCTGGGGGAACCTCATTGCTCTCTGCAGCTTCCTGAGGAGGGGAAGCGGAGAGGGAGCCGGTCTTTTCTCTCTGGTATCCTGTAACAGGATGCGTGGGAATGGTTCAAAGCTGCACCAGGGGAGGTTTGGACAGGACATTAGGAAGCTTTTCTTTACTGAAAGGATGGTCAAACACTGCAACAACCTTCCTAGAGAGGTGGTCGATGCCCCAAGCCTGTCCGTTTTAAGAGGCATTTGGACAATGCTCTTAATACCAGGCTTTAACTTGGTCAGCCCTGAGTTGGTCAGGCAGTTGGACTAGATGATTGTTGTGGGTCCTTTCCAACTGAAATAGTTCTACTAAGCCTGAAGTTCAGAAGGAAACAATGAATTAAACACTTATTCTCCAGAAGTATTTTCTTGCAAGTAAAAGTGCTTCAGGATATTAAAATGTGATGTTTTTCTGTGGAGCAAAGGTGAAAGCAGGTGCTGTGGTTTGTAATGAGTGAGTTATTCTGCTAGCAGCAAGGTTGCTGACTTTTTGTTCATTTTATACCGGTCTGCTTGGAAAGCCGCGTTGCTCAGCCACTGATGTCATCTAGTGTGTGACAGGGTAATACAAACGGGATGGGGGATGCCAGTATTTTTCCATTTTAAACCTGAATCTATAAAATCTCAGTTGTGGCCAGGAGTACATTTGAGTTAAAGGGCCTCTGCATACAGATACCCAGCAGGGATTGTGTCTAGAAGAGCCCCACACTGGTGCTTCTAAAGCCAAGCCAGCCTGTTTCCAGCTAGTCCAGGTACTACACATAACCGTGTGCCGCATGTAGATACGGTATTCACGTGAAAGCCTGGCCTGGTTGAGGGCAGGAAGGGACAAGAGCAGGCTTTCACACATAATATTTTACTTTCCATATGGGACCAATTTGATACAAAGTGCTTAAGCACAATGTATTAAACATCAATGCCATCCCCCATAATGGTACTATCCAGGCACATCAATATTTTTCTGGATAAAGACCACATATCCTGAGTCTAATGATCCCTTATGGTGGATCATTTTTGTTGTATGTAGTGGAGTTTGGAGAAAACTCCCAGTTTCAGCACTACTGCTTACAGGAATTGCTGTTTTCAGGATCAGCCCTTTGCAGTTCAACCTTCAACCATGCAAACTAGTTATGCAGGGAAATAGCCAAGATTTGCAGAAGGCTTTGGAAAACATGTTATAAAAATTTCATATAAAGCTCTGAATAGCTTTAATTCATACCTATTTTTAGGTAGAATTCAATTAAACAATAACAGAGCTAATATCAACAGCACAAACTGATGTTGATGTATATAGCCTTAATTAAGAGTAACTGTTAATAATCTAAATCATTATATTACTTTCGTATGTTACTGTAGTGATCATTTCCAAAAAACAGAATCAAGAGAGATGTGCTAAACCTCTAAAACTTTGGCAATTGTCGTGTATTAGCAGCAGTTCTACGGGAACCAGGCAAGCACCCACTCCTACCTTTGTAGCTGTGTAGTACTAAAGCCAGTGAAGTGTGTGGATATACGATAGCCAGCGATGGTGTGTGTACCTGGTTCACAGGCAATCTCTGTTTCGGCAGTGTCATGGATTTTATAGGAGAGCGATACTATCAGCAGGAGAAAGGCTTGAAGGCTCTGGACGCTGAAGTTAGTTGTTAATTCGTGTGCTGTGGTTGCTGTACCGTGTTGATACTTGATGTGTCTTATCCCCAGCTACAGCATGAGGAGAATGATACACTGTGAAAGCAATTTGCAATAAACTATGGCCGCTTTGGTTTTAGGAGTAAAGGCTGATATATTTGCCTAGAAGGAGAGCTTTCTAAGGCAAACTCGTAGGAGTTCCGGCTATATAAGAAAGGCCAGCTTTGGCCCTTAGTGCATTAAGTGACAGAGTAAGCCTGGGCAAGCTGCCTGTCCCAGTGGCTGCCTTGCTGTGCTAGAATACGATGCTTCCAGGCTTATATATAGGAAATCTTTAAAATTTTAGTTTTGGCATTATACAGAATACAGTTAATACTGTATGAATGTTATAGTCAAGAAAGAATCAAAACACATAAAAAGAATTAAAAATATATAGACTGGAAAGATTAAGGTAAAATAAGTGGTTGCTTAGGAAGGTTAGTCACCCTCTCAAAAACAAGCCAGCTGAATCCTGGATTCAGGATATGATTTTTTTTTTTTTTTTTTTTGGGGGGCCCAAAAGCTAGAAGCTTTGATGGAA
>NW_010417926.1:100610-137055 GCF_000710305.1 Buceros rhinoceros silvestris | reverse complement strand
AGTGATGTGTTTTTTTTTTTTTTTTTTTTTTGGAGAGCACCAAAGCTAGAAGCTTTGATGGAAGGTAATAACTCCAAGCAAATACAAAGGACTATAATTTATGATTTGTTAAATTCTGAATTGTCTTTTATTTCCAAACACCTGAAGCTAAAGGAGTCTGTGCAAAGATCTGAAGCCCTGTAGTAAAACTTCAGGCCCATGGCTCAATACTGATGAGTCTCAAATGAATTGTTCTGATTTCAAAACGAAGTGCAATTGAATACCAACTAAATGCAAATATTATGACCCTCATGGAAGTAAAATACTGAGTCTTAATTCTAGGTATGTAAAATTATATCAAATTCCGTTGTGAATTCATGTTTTCCTGTAGTACTGTTGGTGAGGGGCGAAAATAAGTAGCAATAAATGTCTGTGGGCAATTCAATTATAATTGCTGCTGGCATTACTGTCATTTATTATTCATGTTTCTTTCCACGCTCCTAAATAGCATAAATCATTAATAATGTTTTCATTCTTCAAGAAGGATAAAATGAGGACTAAAAAATGTAAATACTGTAAGTTCATGTAAATATAATGTCTTCCTCTTGTCCCAAGTCTTCGGAAACAGACTATTTCAAGAGAGTCTTGAAGAATGCTGTTGTTTATCTCTTGGTTGTTCTTAGTGTGAAATCCATTGGACTCTAATCCTGATCACATTAAAGCCCATGGCATCAGGCCTGCATCCATGAACGTGATGCTCTCAGAAGAGTGGATTTGCAAAGAATTCTGATGGAGACAGGCATCCAGCTCTCGTGGAATTTGTGATTTGGAGCCTCAGCTAAAGCTGGTCAGAAATGCTCTGACTGGAGAATGCTGATTTGTGAAGATCAAAGCATTACCCAGGGGCAGTTTGGTTTTAACCAAAGGCTAATGAAAACTGGTCAGGTTTCGAAAGTTATATCAGTTTCTGTCAGCTTATCTGCCAAGCACCTCTGCTGCCTGCCCAGCGAGCTGGTGAGGAAGCGAAAGCTCAGAACCGCTCCCCAGCTCCCTCATCTTCTGCAGCACATCAGATGAGCTGCCGGGGAGACAGCTCCAGCCCTTGGCTGTTACGCAGTTTTCCTGGTGCATCAGTGTGGCCCTGGGATTTGGGCTTCCCAGCTCGCCGTTCCTCAGCAATCAGCTGCCCAGCTCCACAGCTGAGTCCCATGCAGTGAGGTGCAGGACAGCCAGAGCTTCAGTGCTGGCCTTCTGCAGAGTGACAAAATACTTAGTATTCATCCAAAACAGAAGTAAACCAAATTCTGAAATTTCAAAACCCTTCCAAGCACAAAGCTTAATCTCTTGTCATTACTTTGTCACTCTTGGTTGTAACTGTCATGATTTTCCTTCTGGTAGAAGCAACAACAAAGGGATGGATATTTAATCGTTACCGAGCAGTAATATGTATGTAGAATTTCTCTGTCTTGCAGCTATTGTCTCCAAAACAACCCCAAAGTGCAAAACATATTCTCCTGGCAAATGTATAACCAGAAAAAATTTAATATAAGCAAAGTTGCATAATCTTTTGAAAATCTAGTTGCACTGGAAAAGCATTGTTCAGCAACTGAAATTTTAATATGAAATAATTCAGCATTCTGCTGAGCTTTAAAGTTCACCTTTTATGTAGGACTGAACTGTTCGAAAAATGTTTCTAATTTAGTTTTCACAAACAGACACCAGACTTGTGGCTGATCTGTTTCATGAGGGTTGTAATTTTTGATTTTTACTAGCACCAGGCTTGATTTTACACCATCTCCCATAGTTCTCAGCTGCCTGATCACTTCTATTTTCTCACAGACAAAAGGCTGCTTGACAAAAACTATGCATGTGACTAAGATAATGAGGATAATAAAAAAGGTAATCTTGGCAATTATTGTTGCTTACACATTCAAAACCAGAGCCTGTCTCTGTTCCAGGAACCCCTTTGTGCCAAGCTGGTTGATGAAGGAGAAAGGATACAGACTTGCTGCTCGTATGCACATATACATACATATATACATGAGTGAGAAGAACATCTTTGATCTTTATGCTTATAAGCAGCAACAGTCTAGACTGTTACTTGCTATACAGACAGGGTATGAGACATAATAACAACACATTTATGTCCTATAGGGCTCCATAACAACAGTAACTCAGATTCTAGCTGTAGCAGGTCATCATGTAATGTCGCTTGCTCACAGGTTTGGACACTTTCTGATCAAATTGAGCTCCTGATTCATAGCAGCTATCAGAATGGAATATATTACATAGTGACAGAGGAAGGAAACACAAGGAGTGACAAACAGTGTCTGATAGCATAAGCCCTCAGAGCAGCCAGGCCTCCTCCAAGCAGAGACTGAAAAAGACAAATATGAAACAAACTAAAAATTTCAAACCAGACTTTACTGCTTGAAAATGTGTGAGAGGGCATGTCAGGAACCCTTGTTATTAGAAACAAATAATGACAGTAATCAGCAAGAAATAATGTCATGGAGAATATTCTAAACTAGAAACTGACTTCCTGAATCTATTTTTCTAGTTTTACTTATTATCAGTTCTTTTCCACACAATGCTTAATGTAGGTGAGGAAGTACTATATATAGTATATATAGTGCCCCTATAAAAACCTGTTTCTGTATTTCATTAAAGACAAAGGTATATTTGGATCATGACAGTGCATGAGCTGCTGTAGTGCTCCTTTTGTTGTGGACACAGTGCTGTGGTGGCAGAGGTTGTTTGCAGCTAGGCATGTTGTGCAGGTAGTTGTTACGAAACATGTTGTCACACTTGTAGATTAGTTGCTGTAAGACACCGAGGAGTTTCACTGCCTCGGCAAATGCTGCAATTTGTAGGCAGCTCAGTGAAAGGCCAGCTCTGATGTCTTTTTAGTGAAAAAACACACTAAAGACTATGCACCAGGGGTGAGATTCTCTCTTGTGAATGAAGCAAACGCATAGCCCATATGGCAAGTGGGTTTTATTTATACGTTATAAAAATGTTCTCAGTATATTTTGACTTGACATCCCCTATACCAGAGTGGCTTTTCTTTCATGAGCCTACAGGAGTAATTTTCAGACACATGATGGGCTCACCGGCAATAGGCAGTGTAGCTGTGTTTAGCTGGCTGGCTGGGCGTGAACTCAGTCCTCGTGGCACAGAGCAGCCCTTGGGAAAGCCCAAGAGGGCTGGGATGGCCCAGCAGGTGGATGTGCTGCATTTTGGCAGAACTCTGCTCCCCAGAGCCAGAGGAAGTCAGGAGAATGACTAGGTTCTTCCTAGCCCTGGACTGCATGAGTCCAGAGTTGCTTGGACCCTTGTGTCCTGCCACAAGTACAGCAATGGCGGAAGGTCCTGTTCAGGGCTACAAACATGCGAAAGCACTTTTGGCACCCAGCGTGTTGGGAGGGTGGTTCAGTCTGCTGGAGCAGATCGTTTTGATGATGCAAAGGCTGGGTAGCTGAGTGGGAAGGGAGCCAGCTGGGCTTTTTCTTCAACTAGCGTACGCAAAAACATGAGTGTGAGAGTTATTTTGATGGGGTCAGAGTCACAGTAACAACTATTATGCCTATTGCAGTGGTGCGAATCTACATTTTGCCCAGTCTCCTTCCTCTACTTCTCTTGAAAAGAAGTAACAAGAAGAATGGCAGAAAAGAAAGCCGTGCTGTGCAACTCCGGGTAGTAAGGCACTGGTGCAAAGCAACTGCAGGAGGTCTTTTGTGATGTCCCACAGGAGAGGCTGCCCGGGTCCTTTTGGGTTCATTGTGCATACACCGAGTCCTCTGTCCCTGCTTGGCTGGCAGCTGCAGTGGCTACTGCAGGAAAGGAAAGAAAAGCAGCTTCTCCCGCCTCCTGGGGGCACTGGGAATGCCTCTCAAGAGCGAAAGGCTCCTGTGTTTGTTACAGATCATGTTTTTTGTCCTTACAAATAGCTGATAGGAGGCAGGGGAGAATTGCATTTATTTCTCTCACGTGCTGTGTATTTGAAGAAAGATCATATAAGAGCTGATGAAAAATACCTTTTTAAAATGTAATTAGCTGCAGGTTTTTATACCCAGAATTGCAAACATCCAACTCTTTATGAAATGACCTTTCTAAGAAAAAGACTATAAAAAGGTTTGTGAGCATAAGCTAAAGCCTCTCTAATTAATACCTCCGAGAAATATTTTTATTTAATGGTTTCTTAATGCTAGTGTCCTAATATTACAATGAAATATGTTAAATTCCCTGCTACTTTGACTTGACTGGTGAAAAGAAAGGAAACATTGTCACCTATAATAATCATCTCACCTAAAATGGAATTGTTCTCCATATTTATATAATGTGCTGGCAGTCTGCAAATGCCCTAATTGTAACCAATTAATCTTTAGGAAGTTTACCATCATGATGCTTTCATCCCAAGGATTCATCTTTATATCCAGATCCTCCAAAAAATTCAGTGGTAATTTGAGTATTGCTACACCAAAGAGGCTGTGCTATTTCTGTGAAGTATTCCTCTGATCTACAGGTGCTTGTAGACTTAGATAAATAGCTGTTTCCATTCAGACAAAATGAGGGAGCAGTTCTGTCTCTTTTTACATGTCCCTTTTTGATACAAGATGAAATAATGTAGCCTGCCGGCTGAGGCCTCAGCTAAATTCAGATGTGGGAGTTTGATTGATATGTTAGTAACTGTGCATAGAAAGCACAAAAATGAATTACCCTGGAAAAAACAACTAGAGCTGCAGAGGAGTCGCCAGGGCAGCAGAGAACAGTCTTCCAAATGTTTGAATAAAGGAAGCAGGAGGAAAAGATCAGTAGCTGATTACTCTCCTTGCTAGTGTTTTCAGGGACATAGGCTAATAGAGGGCCAAATGTTGGGAAACACGTTTGAAGGAAAGGCCGAAAGAAAAATCAGAGGAAGGCACCCACTGGCAATGTTGTGTAGAGATTTAGAGGGAAATAGGAAGGAAACAAGAGCAGATAAGACAGCGATTTATGAAGGATCAAATAAAACCACAAATTACTATTTTTAAAGGACATAGCAATAAAAGAAGAATAAAACAAACAAATGAAAAAACCAGCTCCCTTACATTGTGTTTTCTTGTGAATAGCCCTTGTAGGTGTTGGGGGGTTACTTGTAAATGACAATAGGCAGTCACCTGTGTCCTCAAGACATCGTGTGTAAATTGAATAAATACTGAAAATCTACTCAGACAATGGACTTCGGAAATAAGTTTTCTTTTTTGACATTGGCATTTCCTAAGCCGTTACTTGTCAGCTAACTTCTAGAGGCACTCCCTGCTGCATTCCCTCAGGCTGCTCTCCCCTGTTACAGAAACATGAATGGGGATTTTTGAAGGCAGCAAGAGATCACCAAACGCAGGCAGCGATGGCAGCCAGCTAGAGGGAAGAGACTCTTCAGCGCGCTATATGTATTGAAAATTACCACACAGAAACTATCCATCATCCCTGTGCAGTTGAGACCATTCTGTTTCAGCACAATAGCTGAAAAACACTAATTCTGTATCTGACAGAACATTCATAGTTTCATTTGAAAGATTTAATGAGCTTCGTGGTCTTACCAAACAATAGGAGGGATTTATTTTTTATTCTCAGGATGATTTATTACCATTTGTATCTATTAACTTTTTAAAAATGTTCAATAATTCCTTCAATACACCTTGTAAATTAATCTTAATAAATATGCAGTAGGAATCAGCTTACCCCAGTAACTGACGTTTAATAGTATACAATAGCTATAATTTATGAAGATAACTTCTCAGAGCAGTTTAACTCTTAATTAGCCCTAAGGAAAGAGCTAACCTTACAGACTTTTATTTTTAAAATGTGAGAAAACATGCATGAATTTGTCTTCGTAGATTTCTAGAGGGCAAGTTAGGTGTATGAGAACAGCTGGCAAAGAGAAGACAGAAGAGGATAAATATATTTTCACTTTAATCTACTGCATTTATCACCTCCAAATTCAGAAGTACAACTTTAATTTTTTTTTTCCTTTCAAGCATTTTAAAAACACATCATTACTCAATATCACTGTGTGGGCAGACTTGAACTAATTTGAATTAGAGAGGACAAGACTCCCAGCAATTCTGTTTTTCTAAGACTGTTAGAGTCCTCTAGACCAATTTTTAGTGGCGACACACATGAGACTGATACATGCTGGTGGTACCAGACTCTGAAAGAAAGCTGTGATTTTAGAGAAAGAGATTCCTTCACATATCTTGACTTCATCCCCAGAATACCTTCAAATCTGCTGATACTTGATCTTCACTTCTTAAAATCTCTCTTCATGGTTCTGCAAAACTGATCCAGAGTAACCTCCAAAGAAAACTGGAGATCTCCAGGAGAAAGGCTACGTTCAGAAGTATCTTGGTGTAATGCAGATGATGAAGAAAGTGTTGTAGTCACATGTAGTTAGTTACCCACTAACACTTGTCTTCAGAACTTTTATTCTAAGCACTCTTATTTCAAATTATTTAATTCACTTAAGCAGTCTGTTGCAAAGTCTTTGTTCCTAGTGACATTTTAATTCTTACTAAAGAAACAGACTTATCATGTAATTACATCACTGCTATTAATTATTAGGCCTCTCACTTTTCCTGTGATTGCTACCTTTTTGGGACATGCTGTTTTAACCACAGTGACAAATCAGAAGAGGAGACACTTCGAATGAAGTGTAAAGCAGCCAAATTCAGCTTTCAGATGTTACTGTCATTTTCTAATATTATTAAGCCAAAATGTTTCCATTTATTTTATGTATAAAACTACATTTACTATGCAAACATACTTAACCAATAAGCAAAGTAATAATTAGTCAGATGGCTTAATAATATGACTTTATTTTTGTTTGATTCCATTTCTAGTTCTTTAGTTATTTTTATGAGGTTGTGCATCTTCCACATTAGTACTCCTGTATTTTGAGACTGCATTTCCAGCCTGGTGATTTTACTTGTAATCTTCCTCTCTTTCACTCCCCCTCTCCCCTTCCCTTCCCTTTTTTGCTTTGATTATTTTTCTGGCCATACTTTGCCAGCTGTGCACAACCATTCAATTTCTGAACTGTCCATTCTATTTAAAAATAAATAAATGGCAGCACATTCACTTTTGCCTCTTCTCAGCCTCATGTCAGTGAGATTCTCGTTGCAATTACACAGGAGTCTAAAATAAAGTTTTCAGCCTCACGCCATTATAATCATCCCCTGGCCACAAGAGTTCCTACTTTGATAGAGGTCTGTGTGGTTTAGGTTTTTCCCCGAAAGCATGACATACTGATTCCTTCTACCATCTCATTTCATGGTTCAGGGAAATTGCCTCACCCTTAGAGAACACAAGGATGCATTCAAGGATACATTCAAACAGTATGAGGTACGTTTTCAAAGTGGTACTTAGGAATTACACATCTCATTAGCAAATAATTGAGATTCATCGGTGCAACTAGCTCCTTGGAAAATGTTCCCCCATAAAACCTATAATTTGCTGAAGTTAAAAGAAGGCAGACTATGTTAGAGTGCATCTTAATTTTCAGTGAAAGCATATGCATGTGCCTGAAAGTTCTGAATCAGCCTTGATCCTGGGTAAACGCTCTGACTCCTCTTACTCACTGCCCCTTACCCTTCTCTTAGAGCAAGAAGGGATATGAGGAAAAAGTGTAGCTCTTCTACCCTATACTCAACTGTACCTAAAACTATGCAAAAAGACTTTGTCTATTTTTATTGTACTGCCTGGCCCACTGTAGAAAGTTGTAAAGCTGGGGCTTGGTGGAAATAGGGAGGCTGCTAGTGCATAAACTGAAAAACCCCGCAAACAAAACCCCTGAGAAATTATAACAGGAAGTAAATATTCTCAAATATTAAAAAGGCTCACTGATTAGTGCTCCCCCACAAAACAGAGATTTTCTGTGTCTGAACGCCTTCTGTCATTGATGTTCCGTAAAGCTATCAGGGCCAAATACGCCCATCTTCAGTACCACGTACAGTTCTATTGACTTCTACAGTTACTTCACGTTAACCAGGATGCTAGAGGGCAATATTTGATTTACTGCATTCGTAACTAATTAAATGGTATGAAATTTCCATTTTCCACCTGAGACTGCTGAACACTGACACAATCTGCTTGATGCTCCCACTGAGTGGGCTCACCTCATGTGCAGCAGCCCAAGGAATTTTAAATTCTGCTCTCACATTCATTCTGGACCCCGCGTCTCTCATTCCAGCATAGCAGGTATCAATTCCCATGTAACAGCTTGAACAGGTTCTTTGTCAATTCTTCTCTCTGTTGTACCCAAGAGAAATCACTGATGCGAATTGCTTTAGAGCATTATCTTGAATAGAGATGAGTTTCTAAGCTGATGTTGTTGCAAAGGAAAGAGCAGCAGCCTTGATTTTTGATACTATATAAAGAAATATTACAGATTGACGAAAAGATGTGCTAAACAAGATTTTTTTTATTTTTCTCGGTGGGCTGGGTGACTATATGGGGGAGGTGTTCTGTGAGTCTTTCCATTGGGAAAGGCTCTTAGGCTCATATTGTTAGACTTGCTTGTACATATCGCTTGGTCCTAGCCAAAACAAAAACATATATTCTCTGGAATTCCATAGGTGTGTTCTAGCACAGTGTTCCTTCATCTAAGATCCATGGTAATCTTGGTTATGACACTCGATATGTCAATGTGTGACCAACCTGCCCTCCCTCTCCCAAGTTAATATACGTTGTGTAAAACCTATATTGTGTAGAATTTTACTTCTTTGATAATTAATATAATGACAATAGAATAAAATCTCAGGGTGGTCCATCTAAGGAGGAATCTCTAAGGAGAAGCTTTATGTGGAACACTAAATCCTTGTAACCCAAAAGATAAAGGTCCTGCATCTATATGTGGCATCATGCCCTGATCAAAAAAATGTAGTTCCTAGTAAGGTAATCCTGTTTTCAACTGTCACTTGTAGCTTTGAAATACTGCTGCCCAAACATAGTCACATAGTGGAAAAGGTGTTTTATACTTATGAATATGCTGTGTATTCAAATCCTTAATCTGTATGCTCTAGAAAAAGAAAGATTATTTCTGTATACCTTTTCCCCAGTGGGGATACACAGCCCTTACAGTCCTTCAGTAGGAGTTGGTCGGTACAGGTATGCATGATATAGCAGGCTGAGAAAAATATCAGAGAGATGAATTACAACTTCCGCGAAGGGACATGGCAAACTGAGGTTAACTTCACATCGGTGGATAAATTGACACACAGCAGAAAAGCATTTCACGGGACCTGGCATGTATCTAAGTGGGACAACCATCTTGAAGTATAAATAAGTACAAAACAATAGCACGTGAAAGGTGCGTATCAGAAACACTGAAATTTGCCCTAATCCTGCTCTTTTATGGCAGCATTTTATGGTTTTGGCTATATATAATCTCTTTATTAGAGATGTCTTAGAATTTCTTAAAGTGAACATCGTAACAGCCACCCTATTTCGATAACTGAGCATTTCTCTCCATTAGTGTAACTGTTTTCCTTAGCCTTCTGTCTGATACATTATCTTTTAGGGATAGGAGGGACTGTGAGAGAACAGAGAACTTATAGAAGACACCTGAGAGAAAATATCTTTTCCGCTTCAAACTTGGTTCATTTTTTCCTAACAAAGAGTTATTAAGATTCAGCACTAGACAATATGCTTTTTGAAAAATAAAACCTAAACCTCGTGACTGTCAGAAAAAGAGAGTGAGAAAGTGTAGGTTTTTATGTGTGCGCTTATTCACAGATAACGGAGGGGTAGGATGATTGTCCCTGCTCCCTGGAGGGGTGGTTGGACTATATGAGTTTTAAAGTCCCTTCCAAACCACAGCATTCTGTGATGGCAAAATGCTTAAACCAAACCAGATTTAAAGAGAGTAGAACAGTTTGCCTCCATTCTGGAACAGATGGTTTATACACTTGCCAGGATATCCCTCCTCTTTATCCTTCCACTGATCTCTCTTACATTTGTTTTCTTTGTGATCTATTTACCTAATTTCTCTTCTCTACATCTCAAAATGAAGGTCCTGTGTTAAAAATACACGGATTGTAAGTGTTCTCCTTTGTACGACAGTCTGTGCGCGGGTTTCTAAGGCAAGTCCACGTGCAGTCTTTCAGAAAACCTCTTCCCTTCTGAACCACCTGACTGCTTCTGAAATGAAGCGTAATTGCTTAAGTCTGGCTGCTGCTTTATGTTCTTGGATGGGAGGATGTGAAAATACTTGCTGCTTAAAAGCAAAAAGTGCCCCAGCTGACTGACCTTTGCTCCTGGTGAATCTTTTCTACTCCTACCAGAAAAGGAGAAAAGCATATTAGTTTTGCAGACTGAGTAGCCTTCCCAGTCATTTATTGATGACTTTTATACGAGGGTAGGTGAAGCTGTGAAGATGAAAACACATGAGACACTGCTGTGTGTGCCTAAGTGCCACCTAAGAAGTGTTAATGGGCTAACAAGGCGGTTATGGCCCCACTCCTCCCAGCACTGGTGCCTTTCACCCTGCTTGGCAGCCACTGCAGTGAAAGTTCTGATCTCCTCCAGAAGTGCCTCTGCTTCATCTCTGCTTCAACTCCTACTTGTAAGTGGCACGCTAAGGTCAGATACCTGGTATTCTAAAAAAGCAAAGATGTTTTCATTTTTGAACCACTGCTAAGTAACTCAGAAGTTCTTACTGAAGAAGTACTTGACCACACCAGGAAACTGAGCCATCCCCACCTATTCTGCGGCTACCTAAAAGTTGCCATAGTAGTACAGGCTGGAAGGAGAGAAAAGCCCTGATGCTGTTTTGAAATATGTTATTGGGAAATATATATTTGTATATTGGAGAGATGTTTCTTAGTATCAAAGTACCTACAGTCATGTCTTGAGTATTAGTTCCCTGAGGAACACGAATAGAGTTAGGAAGAGTTTCATGGATTTTGCATTATTTTTAGGGAAATTACTTTGTTTCACACAGATAGGGAGAAATGCTATCAGTGTTCCTGAGATGAATATGAAGAAACTGGGAACACTAAAAAATACATGTGCTGAGGCTGTGCTGGCAGTCAGAGGTTGATTCACGGTTTTGATAAGGCAGTGATTCTGTGGGAGAGGGATTTATCGGTAGCCTGGTTGCACTCCTGATCTGTCCTTCAACTCCAGCGCTGCTCTGTCACCACTCCCTCTGAGCGTCCTGGAAGCCCTCAAGCTCTGTGCTCCTAAGGGTAGATATCCCACCCTAAATCACATAGCGTTTTGTTGTCTAAGTGGATATTGACTTTCCAGGTTCTAGTAGAACTTAATTTCTTATGTTTAGGTTATCTGTTTCTATATAACTTAACTCTACAAATGCTCTGAAGCACTTGGACTTGTACAAAGAAAGAACATTAATGTAGCAGCCTGCGGTATGACAGTTTTTCTAGCTCTAAAGCAGTCTCCTTCTTTATTGGACAAATGACAGGGCGAACTGTAGTGTGAGAGCTAAGGCTTTTTTTTTTTGCAGAATGTTTAATGCTTGTATTGTTGAATTAATGACCGTTTGGGTTTTTTTTTGGACTGCCTCCCTTTTTATTGGTTGAATTAGGAAAACTATAAAATTATCACACGGGTGCCTTTAAGGGTGTTTCTTGTATTTTGTTGTCATTTTTTGTCGTGTATTCTAATACCACTTTCTGAGCTGAGTCACATCCTAGGCTTAACTCAAGCAAATGCTTTATGAAACAGATGCACAATGGCCATTGCTCTGTGACCTTCGGATGCTATGAAGGGTACAGTCTGTCTCCCACTCTCCAGAATGGAAGTTCTTCTTATGGAACTGTGTTTAGTCAGGTTGTATCACAAATTAGACCTCAAGCTCATACTAAAATATAAGTTTCAGTTAAAATAAAATGTGGAAACATTAAAGGTTAGAACAAAAAAAAAGCAAACATGAAGTTCAATACCATTTGTAAATTGTGCTGATACTTGTCCCAGTGATTGACTTTAATCTCTTTGTGTAAAAGAAAGTGTACAGCAATAACAATACATGTGAGACATTTAAGAAGTCCATCTACTGTTAGATCCAGATGCAAATATGTTGAAATTTGTGTTCGCCAGAAAAACACTTAAGATAATGCAGAGAGTAAATGCAACAGAGATAGAAGACAGAGTCAACACTCCTGCTCCAACAGAGCCTGAGTCTGAAAAATCTATTTATCTTGTTAACCATGTAGACTCCTTAAGGGTTTGTTAATAAAGGAGTCCTTACGAATGGTGGTATTTTTAATGCATAAAATATGCTTCAAGTAAGACATTAATAATTTTTTTATCTCATTAAAAAAAAAGTACAGAACAGCAAGGTATTACAACGTGTTACAGAATATATTGATGGTTTAGTGTGTTTTGATACTACCACAGCTGAAAAGCAAAAGTTCAGGTATAATGCTTGTTTCATTATAAGTTCCTCAGAAAAAAAAGAAAAGCTGAATTTATAAATAAGGCAAAACTCTAATAAATCTTAGTGCTTTTAAGAATTATTTTTTCTCTTTTAAGACAAAAAGAATCTCAGAAAAGAATTTTAATGTGATGCTTGCAGTCGTAGAGTCTGGAGTAGTTTCGCTGGGTGCGTAAGTCTAAAGACATGAAGCAGGCCGGAGTTCAAAGGCCTGATGCTGAAAGCAAATATTTAATCCTGCAGTTTCTTGTTGATTAGAGTATTCCCCATGCATGTCACTTTACCACAGTAAGCGTTTCTTCCAGGGAATACGTACCAAAGGGGGTAGTCATAGTGGTAACACTTTCTGTGCTGTTCCAACTCTTTTCTCAAGAGTAGCAAGGAGCAGAAGTTACCTCCCTAGCCTGTCTGTCTTGCTGCATCCCAGAAGTGACGTATAAAGCAGGGCAGCTTGGCTGGTGTTCTGCCCCGGGAAGAACAAGCATAGAACATCTACTGGGGATCTCTGGGAGGTGAAGTTAGGGAGGCAGAACACTCAGCCCTGCAAGGAAGGAAAAACCAGCTACTTCAGTAAACCTGTTTACTGAGGTGAGCAATATTAATCAGAATTTTAACAATCTACTAAAAGCTACCATCCAATTAAAATTAACCCTTGCCTGTCACTAGTCTAGTTATACAGTTAGAAATGTTGGAAATGTTACTAGAATTCAGTTAGGGAAATTTCACAGAATAGAATAAGAGTGTCCCTGCTGACAGGGGCTGGGGGTGTCTGGGTGGGTGGTGAAATGCCCCGTCCCTGCCTCCTCATCCCTCGGCATGTTGCTGGCCACCAGGGAGAACTCCAAGGGCAGTTCTGGGTTTCATCCCTAGACACATCACATGGCATTATTCCAGGGCATAAATTGTATTGGCTAGCGTAGATGTCTTGTGAGAAATAGTGCACTGGCACTTGGCAAATCTGAGTCAAGTATTCTCTATATTTAGTTGGTTAAATATAGCAGTAAAGTCAACTGGGAAATCTTAAGCTCTGCTGTGGAGAGCAGAGCTATTAAGAAGCCACACAGCTGTGGTGATACACTCACCCCTTGGATCTCTGTCTCGTTTGCTCAGCTACGCAAATCTACAATAAAACCAGTGTTTCACGTGTTTGTTCGTATGATCTTATTATTGAAAATATTCCTTGATGAATCTTCTCTTGAGTGTGAGTGTTCATCCATGGGATGCTGGATAAGCCTGGCCGGTGACTCTATAAGCATCTTCTAATCATATGCCTCAGTCACAGAAATGAAACAACACTATGAAAGAAAGAGAAGGGCTCTTGCTGAGGACTCAGGATCTTACTGATTTCTTTGATGACAGAAGCAATCAAGATGTTTGTGCAATGTGTGTATTTGACAAGTAAGAGCCACAGGGGTGGTTTAAGTTGCGGCAGCAGAGAGACTCCATCTGCTTAACAAATTTCATAACATTGATACAGAATGTGCACAAACTGGTCCCCAAATGCTATTAGTTGCCAAGTGTAGTTATCATAAGTGGTGATAGAAAACTCACAATCAACATGAATTACCAAGCCCTTATATTTTTATAGGGAATAGAAATAAATTGCTTATTTTGTCAGATTTGGTTTTAATGCCTATTTGAGGATGACGTTTATCCAGCGGGTTATACCCACTTAATTCTGAAACTCCTCTACTGAAGGGATTGTATATTAATTTCCAAATGACTGTGGTTTGCATTCTTGCTTTTCTGCAAGATACATTAGATAATCATGTGCTCCTTGAGAGAGGTCCGTGCATCTTAGCAACCAGAAACTTCAGCACTTGTAATAATTCTAATACTGATCCTCAGTATCACTCAGAGAAGTTTGTTCAGCTTACACAGAACTTCTGAAACAAAATGTTCCAAGTTTCACATCAATTTCTGAGAAAGCAAGTTCTCTCCTCTATCTGTTCTGAGATCCAAACTGGGCTTTTGGAGGGATTGGTGGGAAATAAATCCGTTCTGAGCAAATAGTTAATTGATATATATGGCAGTTTTTGTAAGCATTTCTTTCTTTACCTATTTTCGCATCTACATTCTTTGCACTTCATTTGCGCTGAGTTGTGTGTTAAGATTAACATGCTGTCACAGCTAATGCACAGGAGTGATTACCTGTTTCCCTGGGTTCATTTTTCAAATGCTTGGCTTTTGGCATAGTTGGAGGTTCTCACCTTTTCCACCTTTTCACTTCTATTTATCTCAGTAGAAAGAAAAAAGACAAAGTGAATTTCTGCCCACATCTTTGCTATGTTGTCTTGCAACTCTTATTGCCACTGAAGCCCATTTCAAACAGTCTTGCTCTTCCCCGGTTTCCTGCTTGCCCTGCCATGGTGCTGTTTACCATCTGCTCAGTTCTACAAATGCAACAGTTTGTGGGTCTACACAGTACAGTGAGCCATGAATTTATCAGCAGAGAGGAAAGTGATGAGGATGAGGACAGGTCAACTTTGCCTCTGAGGTGAGAATTATTTATGGAATTACATCCATATCAGTTATAACTCACTCATCTATTGTTCTTCATAGTACAAACAATACCGTGATAGCTAATACAGCGTAGTACAGTAATGGCGAGATGAAATCATGTCTATTGATGGGAGAATCATTTCTTTCCTAATAGGTTCCAGCCGAGCACTTGCCATTTGGTGCATATTTACATTCTAAAGATGCGCGGGTCAGGGGCGCGGCAGCCCTCTGTCAGGATTCATCTCTGTGCTAATCAGTCAGCTTTCAGCGGCAGAAACTGAAGCTCCGCTTCTGGCAGAGTGAGGTACCGCTGCAGTGTACAGCACAGGGCAGCGGGAGACTGGAGATGACATACTAACTGTGGACCTGGTTTTGGCCTCAGGGAAAGTCCGAACAGAAGGTGTCCACAGGAATTGCACCTTCCTGTACTGCTCTCTGTCTTTCACTTACGTTATTTTGTGATTTCCTTTATAATTTTCCAGTACACACAAATGCCGTGTGTGTTCCCTTGGGTGTTTTATGTACTGCATAGCGTCAAAATACCTGCAGGACTGACTGTCATGCTCTCGTTCTATTTTGCTTTGTTGAGCCTTTTTCCTTTTAAAAAATAAATAGAAATTTGCTTTCTTTTGTGAGGTTTCTTTTTCTTTTTTTTTTTTTTTACGGAGCTCTAGCTAATGAAGTTATTTTTTGTGATGAGAATCCTGCTATGGTAAAGAAGTTAGCAGAAAATAAGCCTAAATCCAGTAAGCTCTGTTCATCCTTGTGTAATTGTGAACAACATCTGATTTTGTCTGCTTTGCAGTGCTCTCTCTGGCAATCCTATCAAGCCTTGATTCAACAGCCAATGATTTTTTATTTGTTTCTTGGGACAGTTTTGTGTTTCTGGCTGCAGGTTATTGATGAGACTGAGTTTTATTGCTCAGGAAACACTGTTGTTGCCCTTTGATAACTATTCTTTTGTCTGCTGTCTACTGAATCATATGATACAGGTACTCTGAGCAGACAAAATGCTGTCACAGGTGGACTCGCACTTAAACTCAGCAAATGCTGATAAAATGTCTGGGTTAGTGACTACACTGTGTTCTAAGCTGTTACACAAAAATAAAAGGGGAGATTCTAAGAGATTTCTAAACCTAGAGGGAGTCATCAGTACCCCTGTTACATCATGCTTTCTAATGTCAAGTGCCAAATTTACTGCTGCTCAGCAACCAGATTTACTGTTTCTTCTCTCCATCAGAAAGAACGGAGAATCAGTCCCTCCACTGGGCAGACAGATTAAAAGGCTTGGAAACTGCATGGGAAGTGCTGTTTGTATTTCCTTGTGTTTTGTGCATCTAGAGCACATTCTGTCAAAGTGAGTAATGAGTGTAAGTAGAGTGGTGTGATGGCAATAATGAAGACTGTTTCTACGTTGGATGGTCAGTAAATGCGTTGGAATCATGACACTAACACAGAGAAATGTCCCAATCCACACCTGTGGCTTTTATCTTTTTCTTTAGATCAAGAGCCTCTTGCTTTATTCTGCTTGGGACTATACAATTGAATTGTGGCCTATGCTTCCCTCTGTTTCCTGATGCATAATGCAGAAGGTTTTTCCATGTCATTACAGGAAATTCAGCCTCATTTATCATAGAAGAACCCCCCCCCCCCCCCCACCCTGCCATGGGCAGGGACACCTTCCACTAGTCCAGGTTGCTCAAAGCCCTGTTCAACCTTGAACATTTCCAGGGATGGGGCATCCACAGCTTCTCTGGGCACCCTGGTCCAGTGCCTCACCACCCTCACAGTGAAGAACTTCTTCCTAATATCTAATCTAAATCCTCTGTGTTTCAGCTTGGAACTGTGACCGCTTCTCCTATCACTACACTCCCTGATGAAGAGTCCCTCCCCATCTTTCCTGTAGGCCCTCTTTAAGTGCTGGAAGGCCACTGTGAGATCTCCCTGGAGCCTTCTTTGCTACATAGGGGGCCCGGAGCTGAACACAGCACTGCAGGTGGGGTCTCACGAGAGCAGAGTAGAGGGGGAAAACCACCTCCCTTGACCTGCCAGTCATGCTTCTCTTGATGCAGCCCAGGATGTGAGTGGCTTTTTGGGCTGCAAGCGGACATTGCCAGGTCATGCTGGGCTTCTTGTCAGCCAACACCTGCAGTTCCTCCTCTGCAGGGCTGCTCTCAATCCACTCATTGCCCAGCCTGTGTTTGTGCTTGGGATTGCCCCAACCCAGGGGCAGGCTCTAGTACTTGGCCTTGTTGAACCTCGTGAGGTTTGCATGGGCCCACCTCTTGAGCCTGTCAAGGTCCCTCTGGCTGGCATCCTGTCCCTCCAGTGCACTGACCACATCACGCTGCAGGCAAGGCTGCTCTTGAGCTTCACGTTCCCCAGCAGCCCCTCTTTGTTGGTGAGAACAAGGACCAGCATAGCACCTCTGCTTGTCAGCTGCTCTTGGAGAAGGAGTGCATTCCAGCAACTTCCTGGACTGCTTGTGCCCCCCAATAGATATCGAGATGGCTGAAGTCCCACGTGAAGACAAGGGCTTGTGAATGTAAGGCTGCTCCTATATGTCTGCAGAGGGTCTCATCCACTCAGTCCTCCTGGTCGGGTGGCCTGTCACAGCCCCTCACTATAATGTCATCTGTCCTTGCCTTCACTGTAATTCGTAGGTGATTTGCCTTGCCAGCACCCAGTCGTGGTGCCTTGCAACTCCATTCTTTTCATTCCTCTCTCTTTTCCAGAAGTTAGGGGGCTCATTGTCTACCTGAGTCTTGCATAGTGACTTACACACCATCTTCCCTTACACCGAGAAAAAGAGATTGAGACTCTCTATGATGTGGTCTTCATCCTGTTTCAATTTTTTACCTTCTCTTGCTCCTTTTTCTGGCCCTATAATCACCCATTTGTAACATACGAAAGTCTCTCTGCTGAAGGTAGCTGTCCATCTTCTGCTTACTACCCAAATAGTTTCTGATGCCTGCTTCATGCTGATTAATTTCTCTGCAAGAGATCTTCTGTCTTTAAGGCAGAGATCAGAAGCTGCTGGTTACTTGTAATGATACTGCCAATACAATTAACTTCTAAGGGCAAACAGAGGAAAGAAATAGGGGGAAGAAATGGTTATTAGGCAGTGAGTAGGATGAAACAAGTAGTTTTAGGGAAGTTTTTTTCAAGGTAACAATAGCAATAGCACTAAGAGGTACAGATCTGTTGTAAACCTCCATGTCTGTTCTGAATTCTTTACTGAATTGCCAAAAATATTTCATAGCTGGTGTACTTGGAAAGGTGATGCTACAACATCCAATATTTTTGCCTCATTTTTACATCAAATATATGGTATCCAACTTGCAGTGTAAATCAAAAGATTATTTTTTCTATCCACTAGACATCCGCGATCTGTAAACACACTGGTTTTGTCTGCCTCAATGGTTTCGGTAGTTTGTTGTGGCAGACTGGAGGCCGTGTCACTGTAACTTCTGCAGTGCAAACTCCTGCAGGCAGGTTTGGGAGCTTGTTGCACTCAAACTGACATCTGAAGCCTGCTTACTCTGTTAGAAGGAATTTATTTTCATGTTCCCTGACAATTGCATTGGGCTTCAGCGTAAGGTCTAATTTAAGTTGAAACTGCCTTACCCTCATCCCATCTCACAAACTGGAGAATGAAAAAAGGAGGAGAGAGTCTACCTTCTGCTTCCTCCACCTCCAGAAAGAAGGAATGGTGAAGAGTTCCCCTCCTATTGCCTCACGTCTCATTTGGAAAAGCAGCCGAAAGGATCAGTGCGCACAGCTAGCTGTGACTTGGTACTAACCCCTGTTCGCACTGCCGGGAGAGGCACAGCTGATAACTGGGGCTGTGTTTCCCTGTTCCCACTGGAACTGGGAAAGCAGTAGCTACAGCTGAGTCCTCACTTGTTCTTGTTGGTGTGGTCCTTTCCCCTTTACTCTGGGGGTGCCGTTTCCCTGCTGCTGCTCGTGCCTCGCCTTTCCCAATCCAGCCTGCGCTGCTTCTGTGAACAACTCGGCAAAGGCTGCTGCGTTCTGAGCTCAGGCTCCATTCCCCTCCCAAGGGAGCCATGGGAAGGCTCTCGCGTGGATCTCTGTGGGACCTCTTCAGCCTTTTTTACACCAGAAAAGACATCCTTAGCCTTTGCCATTCCAGTGCTGCATTTACGACTGTAAATATCGTGGTGTATTCTGCTGAGCTGTGTGTATTAAGTGCACATGCCAGCTATTATTATTTGTTGTCCTAAATCTTGTAAAGTCTTCATGCTACTCCAAAATGTATGTCAGATGCTGATTTAGCGGAATCTTGCACCCAAGGCTTGTTGGTTTATTGTGTGGTGGGTTAATTTATCAACATATACCTAAAGTACCTTCTTCCCTGGGGACAGATATTTAAAATCAGCTGCTTACATCTTTCACTACTATGAATGATCAAAATGTGTAGCTACTCGAGATACTGTATGTTGTAAAATGGTTAGCGTACGTATACTGTGACTAATTACCTACCAAATTTCATACGCATGTTTAATGCTCACAAGCAGGATTTGTTTACTTTAGTATAACTGGGATTCTGCACTAAACTACTATCTTTCCCCCCTTTGTTTAACTTTTTCAATATTATTCTTAGAATGATATTCCCACTTTCATTCATCCAGAGCTGGACTGCTCTCACTTACACAGTGCAGAAGAGGGAACTCAGATTCTCAGGGCAGATTCTGGCCCTGAGAATAACATAAATGCTGAACCATAAATGTGTACCATAAGTGACGGTACATGAGTACCATCTCCTGTGAAATGGAACTTCTGTGTAACTTGTTGCGAATTAGTAGATGACCAAAAAATTCAGTTTTTTAAAATTTCCTTTCTTAATGGTTATGAAGCATTTTCTTGGCTCACGCAACAGTGGCCTCAGGAAAAATGCTTATGTAGAAAAGACATTAAAAAAATACCAAGGCTATTAGTGCAATAGAAAATATTTCCAGAAAAGGTTAAAATGTTCCATGTGGAGTCATCTTCCAATAAAAAATTCGGAGCACATCATCTTGGTGTTCACACAGCTATTGTGCCATACTGGGAGAGTTTCATGTGCCTGACCAGAAAACACTGACTTACACTTCTATTTAAATATATTTTTCTGTCTCCATCTTGCTATTGTTCTAAGTAATATATTCCATACAAGATGAATTAAGCATTTTTCCTCTTATGGTTCGAAAATAAATATAGACTGGTATTCCACAAAAGTACACACTGAATCATCCCCATTAATTAAGGATCACTTTTACATCCACTTCAAATTATTTTAATAATAGTCTTGAGATTATCTGTTTTGTTAAGCTGAAATATATGAGCAGCTGTGTTACTCCTACAGCTTTGGGCAAGTTGCAGAAATGCAGCACCTATGTGCAGCATCAGGGTCCTGTGAGAGCAGGCATAGCTGCCCATCCGTGCAGTTCTCTGCATACCTGGGGCCTGACTGCACAATTAATATTCACATTAGAATTTGTTTTATTGTTACACTGTGATTTGCAGCAAGCAGATACTTCTGGCAGGTTGGTAAGAGGATCAGAGCTGGGTCTCTTGTGGCTTTTTTATATTGAAGAGCCTGAAGTTGGTGGTATTAGTCATCTGCTTAGTCAAGTGTAAACTGAAGCTGTAACATGGAGACCGCCATAAAAGACTGTTGCCTCTTGGCTGTAGATAGGAGTCTGAATACCAGCAGATTCTGCCTGACCTTTGAATGGCTTTGTCTTAGCAACAACCAGCTGCTGGTGACTAAGGTAAGGTAACTAAGGGGAGATAGTGCTGTAGCAGCTAACATCCTTTTTCATACTGAGAGCAATGGTGACAACAGTAACAATGGCAACACTGCTTGGGTGGCTGCTTTCCCCAGTGCCAACAACAAAAATTTCTGTTTAGGATTTAGGATTTCAGGGTTTTTTTAGGATTGCCAGTATGCTGATGACAGTCATCATGCTACTCATTTTGACAAGTGCAGCTCTCTTCATGCTGATGGTATCGTATTTTCAAGAACAGGTAGGGGCCTGATGTCATCTTAAGATAGTTTTCCATATGCATCCCACTTTATGTTCTCATCCAGCTACTGGCTCCTAGCCACTTCTCTTGTCTCTGATCTTAATCTTCTGAGTAACCAGCAGATTAAACTACTGAAGCAGATCTAACTTCATTGTGCCAGCCAGGCTTGAGTAACTTCCAGTAGCTGACAAACCTGACGTGATGGTACACAGAGGACTGAGCTTACCGCAGTATGGACTTTTGAGATGCTGATCGTCTTTGAGGCCCACCTACAAATCTTTCATAAAGCTTTCTTACTATATCTGAAGTTTTATATAATACACCAAGCGTAATCACTGAAACGTGCTCAGTTTCTATGGTGACAGGTTGCTGGTAGAGAACTCTGAGACAGATGAATTGGAGAACAAAAGAGCGCAGGAAGCTGAGAGCCCAAAGCTCACTGTGCAGATCTAATTGGTCTGTGTAATGTTTAAAGACTAGAATGAGGAATGCTACAGGAAGAAGTAAAACAGATGTAACTAACAACAGACATCATATGGCCAAGGTTGCAGTGCTCCTTCCCACGTTCGTTTCTTTACTGTTACAAATGGTGGCACAGGCTTAAGGCAGCTGAAATAGAAAAGCTGGCAGCTGAACTGGAACTGAACAGTCACTGGAAAGGAGTCTGAGTTTGAGGTCAATATTGTCAGTGTTGGGAATATCTGTGGGATCACTGGAAATTCTTGGCAGACAGGAGTTGCTATAAGAAAGGTTTGGGACAGCATCAAGCAAAAAGAGCTGTAAGGGAGGAGAGGTCAAGCAGCCTCATACTCCTTTCACTTTGCTTGCCTGAAATCACTCTGTGTTTCCTGTGGCATGACTGCTGGGATAGTCACTGTGCTGTTTGGGAAGCATATTGTGCTTGACTAATTTCCAGTGTTTAGGTTTCACAAAATGCTTTTCCTTAAGCTCCGTACAGCAAGATTTACAGCTCCTGTAACAAAGCAAGGGGAGGATGGCCTTGACTCGCTGTCCACAGCTCTGCAGCTGACACCGCTGCAGTTACTGACAGAACTCTAGGAGGCAAGTTGCAGCCGTGTTGTGTTGATAAGCACAAGCAGCATAGTAAGCAGCGGCTTAGTGAAATCAATTTCCACGTCAAAGGTCAGTAGAGATGTAAGTGCACCTGCTTAGAGAATAGCAGATAATCTGTCTGTCTGATGATATTCATAACGCATTCACAGCTAAAAGTTGACTGTGTCCATTTTTGTGGAGTAAAGAGGAGAAAGGCTTTGGAATAAGGCATTGGGCTGGGCTAGGAATAGAAAAGCTCATGTATTTTGTTGCTAACTCTGCTGCTGAGCTTTTACACAGTATTCATTTGCAAACATAAGGCTGTATCTTGTCTGAATCTCAGATTGGAATTGGTAGGAAAGTTAAAAATAAAATGCATTCTTGCTTAGTAGTTCAGCAGACATAGAGTAGACAAAGATTTACTGGGTTTATTACTGGTATTAGTTCCCTGTAACGGGCAGGGAGAGGGAGGAAGGATAATTTGCACAGTTTGTATGCATGTGCTTCTCTATATGCACCACTCAACTGTGTTGAAGGAATTGTTCTGACGATACGAAGGAGAAAAACCAGGAGTAATGCCTCCTGTATTTTCCTGCTCTGATACCAGCATGGTCCCAGATCAAAGTTTGAGCTCAAAAATTAATTTTTCTCTCCAACTTATGTCCATGCATCCTGGAAAGCAGCTCTGAGTGTACCATGCTGGACTTCCTTAAGGATTAGAATGGAATGCACACGTATTGGGTTAAATGCAATTTATCTAACTGCTTCCTCGTCGTTGTGTTCCAGCCAGTTACAAAACAGATGAGATTTAGCAAGTGTAACTTGATGCAGTTTCAGAGTTCACTATTTTATTGGAGACTGGCAGTCCCTAAGCATTTCTGTAATATGGCAAATCTGGGACCAGGAGTTTAATGAAGTTTTAAGATCCCTCCGTAAGCATTTTGTAAACTCTAATACAATGTGACTCAGTAATTACTAGAAACCTCAGAGACAACTGTTCAGATGGAAGAGTTTTTAATAAATCTAGTAACTTTAAGTGAAGTGACTGACTCTCAGGAGTTTCATTGATTCTTGCCTTTTTTTAAAGGTCTCATGGCCCTCAAGAATATTGTGTTTTGCAAACATGCTGATGCTGAATATGTTCTTAACAGGAAAACCAAAATGTCTGCAGCTTCACCTAAACAAATAGTTACGTTTGTCAAGTGTTTTTGGTTTACCGAGAATCGCTGTTTTCCAACTAATCCCTCCTGGATGGAGGAATTGACTGGTGCGAGACTGTTGCTGCAAGAATGCTCCCTGGATTAAGAAATAAACACCAAGTCTAAAAGACTTCCAACATTTTCATAGAACTATCTGGAATTCAGTGCCTTTAGAATTCAACTCCTGTGTCTCTCCAGGAATGACAGGGCACCACAGTCACTTAATACCCATTATAGGCTGCATTATTAATTGTGGTAAGTTGTTACAGAGACGTTCCTGTCTTCTGCGTTGTGATACATCTTTCTGTTCATTTTTAGAATCCTAAAAATATATTCAGGAAGTGACTTATGATGATTGAAAGTCTTTTTCTATGTCACTAAAGCTCCAAAATTAAAATGCTCACAAATTACTATTTTTTTATGAAACTGAAAAAAAATCGGTGTAGGTATCGTACAAAAGGGGTTAGGAGTTTAAAAATGCAAGTGTTTCCCTTGAGATATACTTGTGAAAATATTATTCATGTGGTAATCAGGCAAGTATGTAATATGCTTTTTCTTCTCTCATTTATGTATACCATCTTTGACTATTCTATTCCATTCTCAGATTATGGAGTAGTTGCTCAGATATAGCTACTTGATGGGAGGCAGAGGAAGGAGGGTGGGTTTTTACCTTTTGTCTGTGAGTTTGTCTCTAAATTGGAGAGACATGGATCTGATGGATGGGCCACTCGGTGGATAAGGAGCTTTATTGAGAAATGTGTAGTTTGTGAGACATCAGGTGTTTATTAAACTGAGCATAAACAAAAAGTTACACAGAATAAATATCTAGAATTAATAACTATTTTTAGATTGCTGTAAGCTCTTGTGAAGTCTTCATTTTAAAGCCGTAACATTCTCTTTGTAAATAGACATATTCAGAACACAGTGCTGATACTGATGTCATTTAAAGCAGCATAAAAAATAGCAACTCAGATAGTCAGAGTACTTACATTACTGTGAAAGGCAAATGTCAAAGGCGCTTATGAGCTTCTATCTTCATGATGTGATTCTGAGGCTGTGGCCAAATGTGCAAGTTGCACAGACCTCGCTTGGTGTGGTGGAGTCAGCTGAGATAACTCAATTCCCAAGCTGACAGTCTCCCTGTTACAGCAAACCTTTCAGGGCAAGAGGAGAGAAACTAACCGCTACAACAGGACTGAGCCATTGCCCTCCTTTTCCTCTCTTCTGTAGGACTGAGCGGCTGTGCTGTTTGCTCTAACCGGGAAAGTGGGGGGTTGTGCTTTTTATGCCATTTATACAGCTGACAAGTTTCTCACGTATCTGTGCTTGGAGTTACTCTAATATGCTCTCTATGTTCAACACCCGGTCCATGCACTGCGAACGTGTCAGAGGTAAACCTGCCCCGCAGCAGCTGTAGTTGCTGAACACGGTAGAAGTCAGAGTGGTCCTCAGTGGGTGGCTCTGTGCAGCCCCCCTGACTGCGCAGCTGAGCTGCAGTAGCCACAGGTAGCCACTGCAGCCACCATTTCTGACATCGAGGGGTTCCTGCCTTGCTGCCAGCTGCCTCTCCAGAATGGCAAAGGTCTTGCAAGCCTTGTGTCTATCTGCCAGGCCCAGGAAGGCGTGACAGATATTGTAAGTTGTCTAAAATTGTAAGACATGCCTATGTTTAGGAAAATTAATTCCACCTCTGGTGCCAGAGCTGAGGAGCAGTTGTAACTCTGACCTTCCAGTTTTCCCGTAAGGGAATCTGCTTCAGAAGTTAGACCTTTTTTTGTTTTCTCTGTTGTGGAGGCTCCTCGTTCTGTTGCTCTCTGACAAAAGACAAAAACAACTTGCTTGTCCAGTAGGCACTACAGGCCTGGCTGCTAAAGCTTTCCCTGCACATCTGTGACAGATGCAGTGACTTAAAGAGGTTTTAAACATGGTTATTCTGCTCTGTGTCACATTTGGGAAAGTGTAGCTGGGCTACCATATAGAGGTAGCAGGGGAGGGCCACCAAAATGGTCAGGGGCCTAGAGCACTGAGGACAGCCTGATGGGATGGGTTTGGTCAGCCTTATGATGAAAAGACTAAGAGGAGGTCTTCACCTCCCTGGTGGA
Organism: Buceros rhinoceros silvestris; assembly: GCF_000710305.1. Classification (NCBI taxonomy): domain Eukaryota; kingdom Metazoa; phylum Chordata; class Aves; order Bucerotiformes; family Bucerotidae; genus Buceros; species Buceros rhinoceros. The sequence goes on along the minus strand of NW_010417926.1, from coordinate 111,754 downwards.
GAGATGGTGGAGGCAGACTGCAGGGGAGAAAAATGATAGAGCAAGAGGTAATGAACACAGGCTGGAACATGAGATATTCTGGTTAGGAAACGAAGGGGATGCACTGTAATAGGATGCCCAGACAATTTGTGGAATCTCCATTCTTGGAGGTAACTCAAAATTTGTCTGGATAAGGTCTAGAGAAATGGGATTCAAGCTGACCCTGCTTTGAGCACAAGGTTGGACGTCTGAAGGTCATTCCAGCCTTAATTATTCTGTAATGTAAATACTGACCTGAATAAGAGTAGGCTCATGCACACCCCCCCTTTTTTTTACTGAGCCCAAAGCAGAGTGCAGTACACCTTCAGGATCTATCAGAACTGGGTGCAGTGGGTTTTGACTATAAATTCCAATCACTCTTTTTAACTAAGTTTCAGTGGTGAATCACTGTATGACGCTTAAGCTTTTAGAGCTCCAAGTTGTCAGTGTTATTCAAATAAGAATGCTCTGCTAGAGCTCACTTGGGAAATTAAGTGTAACTGTGACGTGTATTGGTCCAGTAAATCTATTGCAATACCTTCAGAGACTCAGAGGGCAATTACATGATGTACTATCCTCGTGTGTGATACTTCTACTCAGAGTTTTTGGGTGAATCAGTCATACAAGCCTCAGGACCTGCATTTAGTGGACTTCACAGTTTTACTACGGCTGTTACATTTCCATGGCTGTTTGCTAGGTGTTTTGCAATGTTTCCATGAAGTTTTAATGAATGCTTTCATTTCAGGCACTTTACTGCTTCTCGTTCATGATGCAGTTTAACAAAAACACTTCTGTCCCAGTTAAAAATCCTAAAGAACTAATAGCAAAAATGTTCTGTGTAATTGTTGAACTGCAACATTTGTCCATTGTAGCATTCCCGATCTGTTCCTATCCCAAGTGTTATATACAAACTATAGCATCAAATAATTTTATAAAGCTGGGATTCATTTTTCATTTCTGCAGGGGACGTTGTCAAGAAACACTCCTACTTGTTTTCGCATACCATTGCTTTAACCCTCTTTGGGCACCATCTTAATTTTGCCCCATTATTCTTATTCAGAAACATTTTGATCCAGTACTTTTGCTGGTATTTAATTTTAAAGAAAATTAAGACAACCTCGTAAAAGCTCTAATATTTAACTCACAATTCAGTAGGTAATTATCCAAGTCACATAAGATACTATGAGTGCATAATACTGCAGTGTATGGGATGAGTTTGCCCCATTAGTCGTATGAAGTAATGTCCATTCAGTGACTTCCTCCATGGTATCTAATTTGATATAACCCTAAGAAATTTGATAATGAAAATATCTTTCTATAAAATTAGATTTAAAAATAAAACACAGCTTGAAAATTCCAAAAGGAAATCTATACAAATACCACTATTATTCAAGTATATGAATCCTGACAACACGTGTTTTTTTTCTTTTTCTTCAAAAGAAATGGCAGTAAGTAACTGAGATCCATCAAATGCTTTTGCATGGTTCATTAGCTGTATTGCCTCCACATTTTCACATTTTTTAAACATTATAAGTGCAATCACTCATTCGGATTTTGACAAATAGAGCTTTGCTTCTCCTTTTAAAATGTGTCATTTACCAAGGAAAAACAGAATCCTGAGATTTCTGATCACACTGAGGTTTTCACAAAGATTTTGGAAATAATTTATTTTTCCTTTGGTTGGACAAATCCTTGAATACTCACACTTTCTGGGAAAAATGCCATCATTTCAACTGTTCCTCATGGCATGACAACAGTTTGATCTCCCCCCAGAAAAAGCTGCTTTTTTGAAGGTATTCAAGATAGCAACACCAGCTAGTCTTCAAAGGGCATAAATATACACATCCTGCTGGCTGGACGGCTTCATTGAGAAGTACCTCGAACTAAGGTCTGGTTAAAGTCTAGCTGTCACCATGCTATGTACAACAAACTGTGGTTATACTTCTCTCTTACGAGTTTCAGCAGCATGGCCAAATCAGGTCATGATGCAGAAATTACTGGACTATTAAAATTCTTTACATAGTACAAGGTATTTTGAAATAAACCTTTTGCCGACACTTGCTGTAGCTGAACAAGCTATGATATTAACTCTCATAGAAGTTCTATACAATAAATATAGTAAGTGATGAAAATAAATATTATCATCAGACAGCAACAAAAAATCAATTACATCACGGATTTCCTTTTGCCTATTATGCTGGCATTGGTATTTCAAGCATTTTCCTTTTAAAATTACTGGCCATTTCAAGCAACCCTTTTATGTACATAATTTCCTGCCTCTTCATGTAGTCTTGCGAGATTGGAATATTGGGTCTGGTTTTGGAGTTATGTGCAGCTCAGCAGCTCAGGTTTAGCCTCTATCCAAGCTTTACAGCAGGAAGGAGGTTGTTTATGTCAGTGGAGGACAGAGAACAAAGCAGCAGATTTGACCATGTGTTCGTTGTTAAGAATGGTGATGTGGTCACCATGCTCAAAAGCAAGCCGTTGCAGTTCCCTAAAGTACTTTTGTCCTATACTCATTCCTAAAATAAATCTCCAAATTTCAATTAGGATGCTCGGGTGTACAGAATGGAATTGACACACTTGCTCCTTCTCGAACATCTTCCAGCTCTAGGGAGAGAAAAGGAGCTGATCTGCTGATGCTGCTGAGACGTTTTAATTATTTGTTCATTGCACAGGAATGACTGCACTACAGTTATTGTAATGTTTTTATTTTTTTGCTTCTAAACCCCTTCAGTACCTCTGCATCTTCTCTGGCCTCTGCTCATCCTGAAACGTCTCTCACACAGCAGTACAGAGTGCTAAGACATCTTCTGGAAAACAATTCTGAAATCTGGATGAAATCCACATTCACAGGAATTGACGTTCCCAGCTGTTCACCTACTGTTACCAGTACACTCTCACAGAACAGCAAAATATATTATTAAAGTCAAAGACTTTAGCTCTTTTCTTTATCTGCTTCCTAGATAGGAAATCCAGACGTGTCCTACAGAAGTAAGGAAAAGATGGGGAAGAATGTGTTGTGCCATGTAGTCATGGGTCGTGGGCATTTCCTGTAACCTGTGAGTTTTGGAATGAGATACCTGCTGTGTGCACATGAGCTAAACCCCCTCATGCTTAGTATAATGCTCAGTTGGAAAATACATGGGTATAATCAGAATATTTCCCTACTCTTCCCAAATGTGGGTGTACTTGCTGTTCTCGGCGTATCAAAAAACTGCATCTGAATCCAGTCTGAATCTGAGAAACAATATGAGTTCAAAAAAGTCAACACTAGGAAAGGTTTCAATATTTTTTTATATAGGTCAGGCCATCTCTACTTCCGTACTTGTTTCCTAAGTTTTTCTAGTGCAGACTAAAGGGTCTCTTGGGGGTAGGCGTCTTGTTTTGATATCAGGCTATGTTTTCCTCAGTGAGTGCTTAATATCTGGTTAGTTTATTTGAGAGTCTGGATAAACCTTGTTTGGAAAATCTGGATCTCATTTTGCAGAAAAGCATCTCAAGAGTTTTTATTTTTTCAGCCAAAAAATGTTAATGTCAAGCCTCATCCAGATAAAGGACCTCCCCATGTTAATGTTTCACTGCCTGAAACATCTTTGGACAGCTGTAATATTTGTAGCAGTTCTTCTAAATCATCACTTCTGTCAATTTGAAAATGCCATGATATAAAGTTTACAACCTTTTTATTTTACAGTGCCACCCATTGTAAATGCTGCTGTACTAAGGAGTCAGTCAGCACAGCACTATATTATCTGGCATCTCTTGTGACAATGGAAGTAGAATAATGTCATACCTGGTATATGTCTTGTTGGCTTGAAATTTCTATGCAGATTGTCATTGCAGTTCAATTCGCATTCAACTTCTACCAAACATGTTAAACATTCTCCAGTCCTTTTTGATACACTGCTTGATTTCAAAATGGAATTCTCAGAAATACAGCGCTTTGTGCCTTTTAGATAAACCCAGACCAAAGCAATAAACAATTATATTGTGTCAGATGACCACCAGCTGAGGTGAGTTTGTACCTTTCTGGGTTTTGGAACACATACCAATATTCCAGTAACATTTCTTGTAGAACTTTGCAAAGTCAGCTGTGGTACTTGAGATGAGCATGTGCTTTCACAATTGCGTTTTTTGATACTTTGGACTACCTCGTGGATGATCTTTGCATCTTTCTATCACTTGTGCATGTGATGAAACTGGTTTCCTGTGTAACATTATATAATTGCCAGCCTCTATGACTGTACAAGACTCTTTCTGTGCAGTCAACCATGGCATACTGACTTGCAAAATGGTTAGTAAATGGAAAGCTGTAACTGAAATTAACGGAAAGTTTGCTGCTTTTCGGTAGGATTTTGCGTAATAGTAATAACAGTAATACAGCATATTATTTGCATTTTAAACTTGCTGCCTAAAAAAGTTCTCTGTATGGGTGGTACAGGGTCTGGAAATAGTCAAAGCGCTTTTAAAGTGAGTGGAAATTTAAACTGCACAGAAGATATGAAGTGCTCGTTCCATTTCCCCTCTCCTCTAAGCTCACGTCTATGCACAGGCCCTGTTCCACAGTCCCTGTCATTCACGAGAAATTAAAAAGCTCTGTCAACATGGAAAGTCTCCGGACTGTCAAGTCAATTAACCAATCCAGATTCTACAAACAAAGCATCTGCTGGGCTTTCACTAAGTGCTGTATTTGCTGATAGGAAGGGAGAAAGATAGTGGTGGGGATCAGATCTGGGAGCTTCTGTAGGAATCAGACCTCCAGTGGCAAACAACTAGTATAAATAAATACAGAGCTAGTAGAGCCTTTGGATCTACTCGGTGAGAATCAGCTATAAGAGGAAATTGTATAATAAGAACTTGGCTGAAAACATAATGGAGTTACTGAGTCATCTCATGAGATAATCTTCCCTCAGTGGTTTGAGCAGACACCGCTCTACGTATTATTTTCAATCTTTTACACATTCCCATTGAAATGAATAGAGCTTCTGCACCATTGATATCAAAACCATTTCATGGCAGGAAGAATTTGTAATAAGAGTAAAACCACACTCTTTAGTAAGAGAAGTAGGTTGTTTGTGTGTTAAACATGACTCAGCAGACTCCAGATTTTGTAACTGTCAAAGTGTTCGTTTGGCGGTTACTCCTGCTCCCAGTGGCCTTGGCCTCGGGCATCTTGCCGTATGTTTGAGGTGGGAATGGCACAATGGGAAACCCACAGCTTTCTTCAAGCCTGAAATAGAGCAGGAGTGGCACCACTGCGATACAGATTAATTACTCCCTTAAAATCACTAATTAACTTTATTGTTATTTAAAATTAATTTTATATTATGTAGTCTAAAATAATCCCAGGACCCTAATTTTGATGCATTAACCAACGTCAAGAAAGAGTAAGTGGTCCACTCGAGAGTGAAATGTATGTACTCAACTGTTTTCAGCTCTCTACTGTGTGGGGCAGAGAGAGGCTGTGCAGGAGAGGCATCTGCCCATCTGCCTTGTCATCTGAAATTCCTGAATTTCTTCATCCTGTCTGAGTGATGCCCCCTCCAGCCTTTCGAATCTTTACATGGTGACTCGATCCTTCCCCACAGCATGCCACAGGTACTGCTCTCCTCTTGCAGCCCTTTAACATAAGTTATAAACCTTGGTTCTGACAACAGAGGCTGGCAGCCTCTTCACAGCGGGCTTTCTAAAAGGATTTCTTCCAACGGCTGACTGGATTGGAATTAAGAAGAAGACAGATTACTGTCCTAGTATTTTTACCTTCTGCTGAATACAGACACCACCTGGTTCTGTTCACACTTCTGTGCCAGGAATTATTTTGTTTGGTCTTATGTGCCCTTCCTTGCCTTTCATACTGTAGCCGTAGCATCCCTGGTGTGAGTAAACAGGCATCAGGGACAGATTTTTAGAAGTATCTAAGTGCCCAAAGAGGCAGAAAATCACACTAGAATCTTGACATCGTATGTAGATACCTAAATATCTCTAAAAATCCGAAGTCTTAAGCTTCAGTTTCTGAAATTTACTTGTATCAGAATCCTGGCTCTTGTCCAGAAAAAACTCATCTAAAAAGGAGCAAGAGAAAGGATGTCGCAGATGAATATATTTTACATGTTTTGTTTTGACAACAATTCAAACTTTCTTGCTAGTATAAGGTAAATCAAAAGGGTTGGATTTTAGCCAGTTTGAGAACTAGCAAGTGATTTAGCAAAGTAAAACAGCGACTTGATTTCAAGTTTGAGAATGAGTCACACTAACTTAATACGAGGTACCTTAAATCAAAATATGTATATATACACAAGCACAAAACATACAGACACACGTACAGACAAACAGAAGTACTTGGGTCCAAAGCCCATTCTCCATTGCACAGAGCAAAACACCTAAACAGGTAGGTGGGAGAAAGAGGCCGGCTGATAGTCATGAATTCCCTCGTCAAGTTCAAAGTAAGTGCTCACAAAGCATCAGCATCGCTCAACAGGCAGTGGTTGAGCCTCGAGCAGCTGGTTCTTGCCCAGGCCTTGTGTGCGCCTCGCCGGCAAAAGATCCTGAGCGGTGTCCCAGCTCAGAGGAGATGCTGGATGCAGCCTACTGCAATCCAGAAGAGCTCAAATGGTCTCATTTTGGATCACTATTTATAGGGTCCAAGATAATTGACCTTTGTCAAGTATTTTGCCACTTTGGCCTAGCTCAAGTCAGTTTGTGCACATCCAGAACTTGCTGGATCTTGAGGGTCTGGCATTCCCTCTTTGGGTCACAACCAAGTACAAGTGTACCAGGTCATATGAAAGTTGACTGATCATCCACGATGGTGAGGAGGGGACATCGGGAGCCGGGTGCACCAAAGGGGTGCCTCAGTGCTCTGGCCCACTGCTGGAGGTAATTGTCGTTATTGTCCGCAGAGAACAGGGCAGGCAGGAGCCTGAAGCGCTAAGGCTGTGGTACACTACCTTCCACAGGCCGCATTTGACTTTTCCAGTGTACTGTGTGACCCAGAGAGCGGAATCTCACCTTGTATCAAGTGGCCTAAGAATGGGGAGAGAAATGGCACCATCACACATCATGGATATTCAGGGCTTCCTTATACGAAAAAGACTGAGAATTTTACAGAATTATATGCTAACAGTTAAAAATCTAAAAAGGAAAAAAACCTCCAAAATACATGCTTCTACAAAACCCCCCAAAACCATATTTTAAATGGATCTAGTGTGGGGTTTTTGAGGTCTAACTAATTTTTGAAACCTTGGCATTGGCAACATTATGTTCTTAAATACCCAGCCTGAACCTCTTACCCTCCTGCTGAAGTATATACAGACAATGGGAAGATTTCTGCACAGACTAGCAGCTTCATGTCTGAATATCTCCATTTTTGGCAGCTTGTATCTCATTCTATTATTTAAGCATGGGGGAAGGATTTGAATGTAGAATGTTGGGAGGTTTTTTTTAGTTTGTTTAATTATTAGCTTAGAAACAAAAATAGCACGAGTCCTGATTTACTTTAACACGAAGGGTCCTATTCATAGAAAACAAGCCACAACCATGAGAGAATTGCATAACTTAGGAACATAACAACTGTAATTACTGGAACAGCAAAGGTCACTGGGTCCATCATCATTGTTTCTTAATTTCCCTTTTACTTTTATCCCTTTACGTGTGTAGTCCTATCTTATCCATTATTTCTTTAAACATCATTTCGTTAAAAGCATTAGTTAATTCGCTGTGCCTGAATTCAGCAGCACACCAACTTTTCCTGGATGTTTGTTCTTTTATACATGCTAGAACTTTTCAGTGCTTCCTTCTTACACCTCATGGTTTTGTTGGAACTTTTAATCAATAGGAATCCACTGAGAGTGGTGGTTCTTGTCATCGGCTGTCCTTAAAGTGATGACTAGGGAATTGTTCCACTGTGGAGAAACATTTCCTCACCTTACTCTTCAGGACATTAATTTGGCTAATAAGAAATTATTGTATTTTCACACAACCCTTGCCTGTCCAAGGCTACATGGCTGTAACCTCTCTACTTTGAATTTAGTTTATTGTGGGGTCGTGGGTCTTTCACCACATCCTGGAGGTTGGCTGCTGCTTTCACGTAAGGAAAAAACCCCGTCTGGAATACAGTGCCCTGTTAGAATACGGGGCACTGTCTGCATGGCTCCTAGTACACTAAGGCAGGTTACCCGTGAGACGGGTTAGACCTGACCTTGCAAAAGACCACTGCCAAGACAGCTCAGAGTGTCCTCTCCTGTATGAGATTTTGCAGTATTTGTCTACTTAACTCGAAAGAAATGCTACCAAATCAATGCAGAACTATCTAGGGAAGTATTTGATGTGCATCCTCGCTTATCTCAGTGCTGTGTGATTGTTCTCTTTCATCAGATAGGGCACTGAGACTGAGGACATTAAATAACTTCTAGTGAACCTGTCAGGGATCTGCATCCCTGCCATGAATCAAACATAAGTCTTCTAAATCCTATATCTGCAACCCTGGCATAAGTCATACTGCTCAGAAAAAGTCACGTTGCTTGGCATTCTGGATTCCTCCGAATTTGAAGGGGACTATTTTTGGGAGATGTTTTTCTGTTTCTATTTCAAAAATTCACGTCTTCCCAACACAATTTATCATAGCACATCATAGAAACAATATGACCAAATGGCAGAGTGACATTGGTCTAGGACGAAGTGTCAAAATACAGATTTCTCTCAAACCAGGAAGTTCTTAGTGGTAAGCAGACTTAAAAGAACAGGGCTAAAAGAAAACAGGTCAGATTATTTTTTCTTATGCTCCAACTTGAATTATAACTTTGACAATAATGCTATGTCATCTTTCTTAACAGTTCTGTTTGTCTGGTAAACTCGCCATGCAATTTCCCTTTTCTTTTACCTGTACTTAGAATGTAAATTTTGCATTTTGAAACATTACCGTACTTGTCTTTCCAAAGAGCTTTGTGATTGGTACAAGTTTTTATTCCTCCTGCACGATTTGCAGAAAGGATTCACGTATTTTCAACAGGCTCTAGTGTGTCAACCCTACCTGATATTATCATGTCAGGATCCTATGTTCTATGAAATGGTTTGGGCACTGGTCATGATAGACCTGCCTCACACTCGTGTTTTGCTCCCGGCTGAGAAAGCTGAGTTAGCCTGGCTGGAAAAGCGTGCCCATAGGGCCACCTTGGCCCTCTGCAGTGAAGATTTAGCTCCTGCTTATCCAGCACTGGTGAGAAAGCCACCTTGTAAATTAAAGTTCATTAATTTTTTAGATTTAAATGGATAATAAAAAATAAGAATAGTATTTGCAGACACATCAAATAAATCAAAGATAATATAAAATGCATATGAGTATTCTAATGTAAACTACTACTAGCTATGATAACCTGTTTGTCTCAGTTGAGATGGACTGCTTTTTCCGTGGTTTCCAAGGTAAAAAAAGTGAGGGATGGGTTAGAAAGAACATGGAAGGCAAAAAATCCTACACACTGGTGAGTGAAGCTCTGTGGGCCATTGAGGGGAAAAAAAGAAATTACGTAAAACATACACTTAATGTATTGTTCTCAGTGGAAGCAAAACTTGGTGTTTTGAGAGAAAAGAAAAACGGTTTTTGAACAGTGCATGTTATAGATTAAGCTTGTTAATAATTAAATTCTCAGCAGTTGATGCCTGCACATTCTGTGAGTCCCTTTACCTGAAATACCTCATTTTCCAAGTGATAATATACTGGGCACTGAATACTTGATTATAAAATAACTGTTTTGTAATTGAACTTGTAAGAAATTAATCTTTATTGAAAATTCTAGGAGAAAGGGGGTTTTTCAAACTGCATTAAGTCACAATGTTTCCTTCAAAATATAGCCTAAAATCTGTGTATATGTAGCCATATATCTGCACAATGACCATGACCTAAGGGTCTAGTTTAGCCTCTTCCTTGAATATCCAATTGAGGCTCTTTGGTTTTGACGAGGTTCCAAATCGTGGGACTCTTTCATGGAGATAGGTAGCATCCATGTAAACAGGAGCTCCTGTTGGTACTGTGTAATAAATTGTCAAGTCTCTCTGCAAATGACTTCATCCCCAGTTGGGTGTATTAAGTAGGAAAAGTAATATTTGAGTAGTTGCAAGATCCAAAAAGAGAAAAACAATATGAAGAAGTAGAAAAAAAAAAATCTTTGATAAGGGAGATGTTTGATTACTGTCACATAGGAATTGATTCCCTTTGAAAGCTACTCCATTGCTAATTAAGTCACATGCACCTAATGTGTGCTTTTAATTTAACAGGCTAATCCCCTTGTGTGAGTGCAAAGAGGGTTTTTTTAAAAACAGAACATTTCAAATGCGTATGAAAATGCAAAGAGAATTGAAATCTATTAACTGAATCTATTTCTCCAGAAGTGTACCTAGAAAGGATTTGTGTGAATGTACACGTATCTGTGTACAGACACTGAGGTATGTTACGGGAACTGAATGAGCTGATTTACATAAGCAAGATGTTAATGAAGATTTCTTACTATTTAGCCTTACAAAGGCTTCAGACAGATTTAAAACAAAACAATCTTAAATTACAAAAAAACCCTAGCATGCCAAAATGTGAACTTTAAAGCAATTATACATAGAATTCCTGCGATGCTCCAATGTGGTCAGGGAATTTCCTGTGTAAGATGTTTGGAGGGACCTTCCCCAAAACACTGTCTCTGAGAAATGGTCTTGAAGTGCAAGAAATGTGGAACAACATTGACACTAGTTCTTAGCTATTAGAGCTAAATGCTGCAAAATAGTTTTATCCAGATACAAAGAAATGTCATTCCAAATGTTGATCTTTTGACACTAAATATCTTTTTTCACATTTTTTTTTAAATTTTGAAGATTCCAAAGAACAGAATGAACTAGAAAAGTCAATTTCAGTAGACATATAGACATTTTTAAATTAAACTTTTAAGCGACACAGTTCATTTCTTAATTTGTAAATGCATATTTACAAATTATGAAAAAGCTGGACAGTAGCCACCCCGCTATTTTCAGAAACATACATCTGTTTGGAGAAAATGCAATAAATCCTCCCAGACCTATTGCATACTCCAGTGCTTAAATATATTTATTTTCTGCTCTATTATTTATTACTTTTCTCCTTCCCTACA
>NW_010417926.1:92243-100540 GCF_000710305.1 Buceros rhinoceros silvestris | reverse complement strand
CCCTACACTTTCATGCCAACTTCATTTATTTTTACTCAAGATTACTTGAGTTGGTGGCAAGGAATATTTGTTTGAGGACAAACACTTTTGCAAGATAATGAAACTATGTCCTGACCTTCAGTTAGGACGAAACACTGTGGAAATAATCCTGTAAGAAGAAAACCCAGAGGAATTAACCGCAAGATCCCCCTCCGAGAACTAGCACAAACCCTGGGATGAGAATGCAGGTAGCTGAAAGACCTGCTGCTCATGGATATATTCCCAGCTCATCGGAAATTTCAAACCTTAGAAATGCTACAGCTAGTACCGTTTGAGAAAAGACTGTATTTTAAAAAAATGCCCAAGTTCTTTACATCCAAATGTAGAATAGAGTTTTTAAAGTGTATAAATGTTGAAACTGTATCTTGGTAGACAAACCTTCATGTAGTTCTCAGCTCTGCTATTGTCTGTTTATTGCCCCTTAATCATCTTCCGAAACCTTTGCTGGACTGTCTGTAGCATGTCCGTGTTTGTCGCACTGGGGGCCCAGATCTGAGCACTACACTCCAGGTGTGACCCCGCCAGTGCACAGTAGCAGAGACTAACCACCTCCCTGGACCTGCTGGCCACACTCATCCTAATGCGGAAAAGTACAATTTAAAATTAAACTTCAGACTAAACTGGAAGATGAGCTGAAACAGTTGTGATGATTTGCCAAGTTCCAATTTAAAAAGTTGAGAATTTCTGACTGTCTCTGTCCTATCCCTCCCTGTCAGACAAGATGTCTATCCATGAAGCTGGAAGTCTTGAAGGTTTACTTAATGCTTGTTAAGCGTTTTTTATCCTTGTGTGAATACACCTTATATAACACAACAAAAAGCTCCACACCTCTCAATGTGAGCAGTAACCTGAATTTTGCTGGTTAGCAGCTGTGTCTGAGCTCCATGTATGCGGGGAGCCTTGAATATCCGCTTACTACACTGCCCTTCCCACAAAGTGTTGAAAGAAGGATACCATCATAGGTCAGGACAGAGAGAATATCAGAAAATCCCAAATAGATTTTTCATGTAGCTTATTGGAATCAAATATACCCTGGGGCAATGAGAAGGAAAGGAGTTTTCAGTCCAAAATAGAACTTTTAAGATTTTTTTCATCCTTTTCATAAAGCATTTGAAAGTCTGAGGAAAAGTAAGGGAAAGGAGGATGAAGTAGGAAAATACCTTGAGGGATGAATGTTCGTGTCTCAAGTAACGCTTTCATATTTTGCAGCTTTCAAGCCTTTTGGTTTGTTTTCTTTTTTTGTTCCATGAATCACAGATTTGGTTCCCATAATGCAGAGTGTTTGGTATGTTAGGTGGACACTCTTCTAGCTGTGGTCTGATGAGTGCTGACTAAAGGAGGAAAGTCATTCCTCTCGATCCGCCGGTGACACTCCTGTTAATACAGGATGGGGGTACCGTGGGCCTTCAGTGCTGCAAGGGCGCATGATGGCTCATGCTCAGCCTCCTGTCCACCAGCACTCCTGGATCCTTTCTAGCAGGTTTTTTTGGGAGGCTTCTCTGAAGATGTGGGGCTTTACGTGTATCCTTGCTGCGTTTTGTGAGGTCCCGTTTGTTCCAGTCCTCCAGGCCAATCCTGTCTCAATGGTAGTCCTGCCCTCAAACATCCTGGCTTCACCTTATGTTAGTCAGCGCCTCAAAGGGTTTCCCTGAGCTACAGAGGAGATGACTGATAGGGACCTTGTTAATTTACTTGGTTTTCCGTCTACAGCGAAGAGTTCAGCTGCAGCCGTGCCATTTTACACAGTCTTTGTTTTAGCTGACGAGGTGTTTGTTTCCTTTGTGATTCTCCACTTAAGTGTCACATGGATTTCTCATTTCCTTATCCTCTCTCTTTTCCAATCTAGTAGCATATTTTTTCATGATTATTTTGATATTTAGTTCTGTGCTGTTGATCATGTCTTACATTCAGCTTCAGTCATTTATGAATCTTAATAGTAGTTTAAAATGACAGCTATACCCAGAAGTGCTCATGTGCCATTTCCATTTTCTACATACAAACCTTAACTGACACGTGCAAATCAAGGCTGTAGACACAAATGCCTATTTTCACAAAGAAAATTGATGCATGTTTGGTTCAATGAGTGACTAAATACAGAGCAAAGACTGAGGATGCATAATTTTGGACAATTAAGTTCAAAAAATATTCACATGGTTTATTTTTAACAGCTTCTGATTATTTTTTTTTACTAATTGCTCTTGCTCTGACTCACATCTCTGCAGAGCTGTATGTATGTTTGTAGCTCCGCTCAGACTTCACAAACTGAGCAGTCAGCAATCAGCAATTAGTCAAAGTCTGGGTAGCTTGCTCATATTAGTATTTCACAACCGTCACTTTGGGCTGCACACAAGGCTATGACTAAATGTCGTTCTTGGAAATGCTTCTTAGAAGTGTAAGGCTGAAAACATTCTCCTGGTTCGTAACAACCTTGGCTGTCTATTGGTAAAAATGCAAGAACAATTTAGGAACAGCATAAATATCAAGCTGGGTTAGGCATAATAAGGACGTGCTAACTGTGACCAGCAAGTATAGGATGGCTTACCTTATAAATGTTTATAGTTACCATCTTTACTTGGCTAGTTATCACTTAATAAGACACTTTTGCTTCAGAAAAGGCTGCAGGCAAAGATGTTAAAAGATGATTAAGGCTGCAAAACTAAGCCTGCAGATACCACTCAGTATGAATACGTTTTAAGAGAATCTTTAATATCACTACCACTTGTATTTTCTATGCTTTCCTAGTGGTGACAATTCATTCAGCTTTTCAGGTGAGGGTGGGTTAAAATGTATCTGCTAATTAAATAGCAGAGAATCTGGGAGTGGAGGGAGGAAACTGTTAACCAGTTCAGTGCTGTGTTGTCCCAATAAGCCTGAGTTTGGACTGTCTGACTGGGAGGAAAGCAAATTCTCTTTTTATCTTGTTCCTGAGGGATCTCATTAAGTAAGGTCCTTTACATCCCTCTTGTATTTCACATAACACTTGAGAAATGTAGCAGACCGTTGGAAGACTAGAAAGTGAAATCACGGTGGAAAAGTCTGAGTGTGCCTTTAGGGAGGATGGGTCCTGTAGAATGACTCCTGCCCTACCTGCTCGGCTGGGAGTGCTTGGCCACCACCCCTTGCAGGTGGCACAGCAGGTCTGTGGCAGAGAGGTTCTGCACAGACTGTGCAGATTAATAGTGCTGATGTCTGGAAAACTCTTGCTGAGTAATGCAAGTGGGGCTGGTGTATTTGACACAGGCCAGTGTTCCTCCTAAAATATTAAATTTGTTTTAAGATGCTGGACCTTCTTAAGAAAACAAGCAGTCTGTTTTCCTAAGCCTCTTTCTTAGAAATGGGTGCATGTATTTCTTCAATGGAATTTTCACACTGAACAGTAGTCGGGATGACTCTAGCGTGAACTAGAGAACTGGCTCGATTTATATCAGATTTATGTAGAAGTCTGACTAGTTAAAATTCCAAAAAGTAATGAGCAATTGAAACTGAAGTCAAACAGGAAACAATTAGATGCATGGAAACCATCCAGTGTGCAATAAGTTTTTAAAGTTTCCCTTTTCTTCCTTAAGGATCGTTTTTTCTGTCCTATCTCAAGGAAATGACATGTTTGAGGTAGAAGAATTGTGTAAAATACTCTCATGAACTTTCTGGACTTGTTCACAAGTAAAACTCACTTCCCTTACTACATTCAGGCGCATGCCATTGGGATGAAAGGTGACTTTAATCATAGATAGCACTGTAAGAGGGGGAAAGGAAGATACCAAGACACAACCTCGCTTCCTCATATTAGGTGGAATCTCAAATGTTCCTGTCCAAGATGTGGTGAAGATTAATGTTGGATTAATGCCTACAAATGTATCAATGATTTGGTTAAAGTTTTTTATTATAATTAGTAAAATCTTCTTGTGACAGTTTCTGATATAAAGCAATATTACTGAGAATACATAATCATTGCTTGCACACGATAAATTTTAAAATCTTTATGATAAATGGTGTTACTTTTCTGTTCTCACATCTGACGTTATAATACAATAATGCTGAGCATGACTCATGCATTGCAATGATTCAGCAAGCTTAGAAAGTCAAATAGTAGATATAGCTGACTTGAAAATTGGAGAGATGAGCAGTCAGACCTATGTAATTTGGCTGTTAAAAAGTAAAGCAATTTCAGTGAAACTGTTACACATTGTGTACATTCACACAAAAGTCCATATATGTAGGTTGACCAAAAATAATATACCAGGGCCTGATAATACGTTTATTAAAGCCAAGGACGTAACTGCTAGTAACTTAAATGCAGATAGGACTTGACTCTAACTTCTTAATATATTCCAAAGGTTGAATAATATGAACAGCTATACCTGCTACTTCTTAAGTATCAAGACATCTGCAAAAAAACCCCCAAAACCAAAAAACAAAACCAAAAAAACCCAACCTTATGAAAATTAACAGGATTAAAACGGTGAATACGCTAAATCTAGTCTGGTTAATTGGGTGACATTGGAAATGGCTACTTTTCAGGCACTCAACTGATCACTAGTCCAGCTCTGTATCTTCACCTTCTTCACAACAAATGCTGTCAAAATTCTTCCATATTTCAGCTTTAGAAGATGCAGTCGGGTGCAGAGAATCAGATGCAGAGTAGATGCTCCCAAACACAGGGGACCACTTAAGGAGCAATAAAATAACAAGGTATGGTCTTATTAAAAGGGGCAGCCAAGGAGAGCACTATAAAGGTCCCTGCGGCTGAGGGTGAGAATGACAGGAGGAGGAGGAAGCAATAAAAAAGAACTAAATGGAGAGAGGCAGATTGGAATTAAATGGCAATTACTGAAAACATATCATCCATGTCCTTCAAATGGTGTTCTCTGTGATCCAAGTGCCTGGAAAGATCTAAATACCTATTTGTTGCCAGGGGGCAAATGCAAATGTTGAGCATTTCCACTTCTGACTCCTCCAAAAAGTTTGGAACAGTGTGGATGACATCTTCAGTTGAGTATAAGTCATCTTAGCTCTATTAGCATACAGTGCATGAAGTCACCAGAGATGAAACAGTTTAACTGAAATTCTAGCGCTATAATTCTTAATTTATATAATATAAGTAAGTCGTAGCCAAATCTCTTGTTCATCTGGCAGGCTAGCTTACTATTGTCTACAAAAATATCCATGAAACTATACTTTATGTATTCTTTATATATATAACAATTTTGAAACGTTAAAAAAATCCTCTGGTGTTACGAAAATCATTTTTTTACTTTCCAGCATCTTCTTATCCTTATCTTTAGTTAGCTTTACAGGATTCAGTGTCTAAATGTGGGTGATGGTAGAGGCTTATTTGGCAGGCAATTGCCTTAAAAGTGCATGTGTGTTGCACAACTTGGTAGCTTGCTGCTTTAATGAGTTTTGGGTTTTGTCTCCAGCTAGCAGGCATGAAGATTTGCCTATGATGAGAGGGCACTGTGGCATCTTAGTTTCCAGCTTCATATTTTTAGACCTTTGTATCAGAACTTTCCAAGCTTTGGTTCTATCATGAACTCCAATCTACGTAGGCTACGTACGTCAGTAACTTTGGTTTGAAAATGTTGGGGTCTTTATTTGTTGTGTGAGCATTTAGTTCCTTCTCCTCTTGTCTGGACTAAAATACCATAAAAATACGCCATTTGTTTTAATGTTGCCTTTCAGCTCTGCCAATACTATTCTGAGCTGTAGCCTGAAGTGTTATGACAGTCAACACACAAAACAAGCATTATGTAGATGTTGGCTACCCCCTAAAAGATATTCCTGATACTGAAGGATCTGTATTCATTTTATCAGGGGCATTTTCCCTATTTCAGTGCGAAAACAAGTAATTCTTCCTATGTTGTTGTCTTCCTCCTTTTAGAACTGATGTTTGATACTTTTTTCCTTATTTATCAAGGGATTCTACCTGGGAAACCTTAAAATGTTCCAACATGTATCACATAATTTTTATGCAATGTCCTTGTCTCACCTGTCAGCCTTGATGTTCTTAGTACATCAGCTCCCAACCTCTCCTGTACTGGTAACATCAGCTTGATAACTCATCTGTTAACATTTTCAAACATGGATCTTCACACTTAGCATGAGCTTCCTAGCAGCATTTGCAGACTAATGGTTGTCTGACTTCGTATCTGTTCTGAAAGCCTTGTTCCCATATGATGACAGAAAATTTTGAGCGAATATGCAGCTGGTATGCTTTGACCTCTCATTTTCTTTTCACCAAATATCGTCTCACTGTTGTATTAGACTTCCCATTTGTTTCCTGAATCCAACTGTGGCCTCTTACTTATGCCTGAATGATAGTCTCTGTGACAGCTCCCGCTCATGATTATGTAGGTGCTACAGCAATACAATCTACAGATCAACAATAACAGCATTCTCCTTTTTTTGATAGAAGCAGTTTAATCAGAAGACATGTCTTGTATCGTTACCCTGTTTTACTAATGGAGAAAGAATTAGAAGCTGTAAAATCAGCAGACCAAAGCAGCTGGAATACATAACTTCAGTGCTTGGATCAAGCAGACGAAAACACCAGGTTGGGAATGTTTCCCAGTTCAAAATAACAATATTCACTAGCTACTCGTGTATTCATAGCTACCAATGAGTGATAGACAGAAACGGTTGAAGTAAATTGCTTTCTGTTTTATATGTTTCTTGTAGGAAGATTAGTCTGCCTCTTCTCCCATAGTACATTGTGATGACTGAATAAGCAAGAAAAGAAAGCACTTTCATGGTATCTGCCCTCTGCAAGGGATATGCACTTTACTGCAAGCTGATTTCTTAGGGCTTCAGCTTGAAACTGTTCAACGTTCAGCTTAGCTGCTGTCAGGCAGAGTGATGTCCCTTACGTACTGAGAGCTTACAGTGTGTTTGCTAACCATGTGTACGCAGATGGTATGTCAAAATGTACAGACTTCAGCCCGGAAGCTCTCACCGCACTTACTCTTTGAGACGTTTACTCATATTACCCTTGTATCTATACCCTGGCAGTAGACTGTTTCCATCTCAAATGCTATCCTATCAGCACTCCTTCACTAAGTCCATTAGTTGAAACCTAAAGTATAAGGGGCCTTTAAGTCTACTGGTGATCACTTACAAAAGAGAGAAAAGACGTGTTTAATGAAATGCAAAAAATAATGCATCTCCAAGAGCATCTTCTGCCTAAAGAGGGAGTTAACAAAAGTGAAATCAGTTCAGGCTTTCAGATTTATCAGAGCATGACCACAGATACAGTTCAGAGCTCAAAGTGTTTGTGTCAGAAGCAGATGCTGCCTACAACACAGGACACTACAAAGCCACAGTTCTGTCCCGCGGGCAGGAGCACATACCACACTAGCCAGTAAGAAGATAAATTAGCAGCCTTATCTGATAGCTAGGCGCACCTCTGGAGGAAGTGGTGTGTCCAGTCTGTGCAGTCCTCCCACGGCTGTGTGTTAGTCTGCAGCCCTCGGGTAACTTCAGAGGCTCTGTCAGGAGGTATCTATCTGAAGTCTTTGTTAACAGGATACCCTAGTTTCCCTCTTTTGCTATGCAAAACCTGCTGTATTTTCTAATTGATGAAAACACATAATGAAGTTCAGTACTTTGTGCTAAACACTCTAATTTCTTTTTTGCATATTAGGCTACTTCAAAGGTCTTTTCTAAACTTCAAAGTCTACCTTTTGAAGTCCCTTAAATTATGAGCTAGCTAAAAAGATTAACGTCCTCCGTTCAAGGAGCGTCTAAGTCAATAATTCCACTGGCATACATTTTTAGAATTTCACAGCGTCCCCCTCCAAGAATGAAAATATTCATGCCCACAGCAGTGGGCTGCAACTAGATGACACTTAAAGGTTCCTTCCAACCCAACCCATCCTATGATTCTGTGCTAAGAAGCTTGCTGTACTGAAAATTCCTGTACTGCCCCTTGACAGAGAGACACATTTCAGTAAAATTGCTATTAATGTGTAACTATTAAATATTTACTAAAATACTACATAAAATATAAATCTGAAAGAAAGAGGGATTCTGTCCCTTTATGATACTGAAAATAATATTTTCTTAATTCCAGTGAAATTTATGATAGTGCAAACAGATGTTTTGGGTGAAGTGTTATTGCCAGCAAAGTCCATCAACGTTTTGCTAACTTGATGGTAATTTATAACCTGAAGTTTCTGAGGACCACAGGGAAACTGTGGCTGTGCCTCTTCTCCTTCCACTGTGCTCCTCCACCAGCCACAGGAAGAAGCAATAATTTCCCAGCA
>NW_010417926.1:75166-92154 GCF_000710305.1 Buceros rhinoceros silvestris | reverse complement strand
ATTATCATCCTACTTTTGGCCATATAGCTCCTGTATCTGGGACTGTACTTCCACGTTAACTAACCTCAGAACCACAGTTACAGCTCAGGGAGAGTCCTGAGGCAGGTGTTCTCAGGCATTTCAAGACAGTTTATTTTCACTAGTTATTTCTAGTCTTTGCCACTGTGTAAAAATTATGAAAAGGTTAAATGTTAGTCCGGCTCCTGAAAATGTACTGTTCCTTTATAGATCTCAGCATTCTGTGAATTCCATGTATCTTTCTGGGATCCTGATTAGAGACTGAGTTGGAATTTTTTTGTTTAAAAGATTTTTGGGTCAAAAAGTTAATTTTTAAATCAAAATAAAAAGATCTCCAAAACTGAGTTAGCTTTGACAGGAAAACAAACTTAGAAAATGGAAAAAATCCAGCAAATTATAAAAAGTATCATTTGAAAAGCAGGAGTTAATAATTTCATTTAATAATTTCATGTTCTGTATGAATTGTTCAGTTCTCCATCTTCTCTGTTTCAAGACATGTCAGTAGAAGTGGTGTATTAAGGTACTCGGCTGCTGGCATGCAATCATATAATACGAGAGTTAAATATCAAGTTATGGTTTTTAAAATGATTAAGCTCAGCAGATAGTATTGTCTGAAGCTGCCTTCATGGTTTAGAAATGGCATTTTAGGCTCCTAAATAAAAATGATACGACTTTCAAAGAGGCTGAGTGCATCTCCCATGTTATTTCCCTGGGATTCATAAAGTGTAATTAGGCCATTTACGTAGCAGGATCCTCGAACGTGAACACATTTTATTTATCTAGGTTAGGCTGTTTTGGCCTGTGGTTTATTTCACACCCAAGGCTGTCTATGTTTTACATGTATTACAAGGAAATAGGTTTCTTCCAGTGCTCTCTAAACATGTTTCACAAATAGTGTTCAATCTCAGCTGTAAATAATGGCTCCCATTTTGAGTGGACCATAGCTTAATTGGTAAAATTGCTTAATTGTCTTACTTACCCACTGTGTTCTCTGCTGAGTTATTTAGAGCGCTTTCTATACAAAATGCATTATTCAGAACACAATCTGTGCTCTTGACTTGCAGACTTCATATACATTAGAGAAGATCATCTGCTCGTTGTTTGAATTTTTTTCCTTCCACATTCCAGCACCTACATGTCCTAATATTTATATTCTTAAAAAAAAAAAACCACCAAACAACCAACCCAAAAAAGGTTGTTCAGAATTTCTTCACCCTTACAAGCAGCTAATCTAAAGCACCTATCAGGGAGGTCAGAGACAGCATGAACACACTTTAAGATGATAAAACTCCCTCTGCTGTCCTTTCCAAGTCATTGAACAACAGTGGCATCAACAACAGTTTTGCTCATCTTTCTAGTGGTTTTCAGCAGTTGAAAACATCCTCTTCAAGTAAAAGAGCAGAAGCAAAGCCTCACATGCTGCGTGGAAACTTCCTTAACCTGGCACATTGCTAGGAAACGACTATGTTACAATAAAACAAAGTTATAAAAATCCCGCTGGAAGGAAGGAGAAGGCAGGCGGTACCGTTACCTAAGAGAGTGCCAATATATCACATCAAGCTGTTCTTGACATCTGTGATTGCTGTGTGTTCATTAAGAGCACAGGCATTACTGCCGTAAGCTGCAAACGGGAAGAATGAAGATTCCTGGACTTCCTGCCATACCTGCTCTCACTCAGAAGCACAGATGAGATACTATTATAAGGTAATAATAATTATAATAGAAGTTCATTAATTATTTAAGACCTTAATTTATCAGGAAGCAACATGAAGTTCTATCAGCAGATGCTAAGAAACATGTGAAATCCCTTTGACTGTTTAACATCCTGTATTCACGCGTTGTTCAGGCAGTGTCTGCATTGCACCACTCTTCTCTTCTCCTGTTGTATAACAGTCCGGAGCCGTGGATCCCGCTGTGATCTGCTCCGGCTGTTTGAGTTTTCTCTTTGTCACTTCACCTTGCTGACAGCCCTGTTCCTCGCTCCCTAGTGGTACAATTACCGCTCTTGGGAGGTGCTGCTGCTTGGGATGGCTCTTAGCTACATGTTGCCTTTCACATAGTGCTCTGTAGCTGCGTTACAGTTTTTTATCAGTTTCTCTCTTTTTCAGAAATGGTAACAGAACTGGCTTTAATCCTCAATCTGCATAGTAGGTAGCCCCAGGAATATTCTCCACAGGTCTGAATTTTAGCACTCCTCAAATGCTGGCTTGTTCCAGTGACCAAGGATCTAGGATTCTTTTGAAATATTTTATCTAAAAAATAGCTTTCCTGAAGTCCTGGTTAGAAACTTGGAAGATAAGTTTTCCATGTTATAACAGATGGAGAAAAACATCCACTGAATTAGCTTGAAGCTAAGGAAAAGTTTAGCTTTCATCTGAGCTTCAGGACAGACTTAAATTACTGATATGTTCTCAGCTGACTGGTGATCTCAGCTACATTTCTTTCCATCAGAACCTTAAAGCTGTCATTTATATTTTTACAGGTACTTAAGATGTTATGTGGTTAAACTGTGCACAATAATTCACCTTCGGCTGCAGTCATTTTCTCTCCCATATCAAGACTTTCATAAATCATTCCTAACAAAGTAAATAAATCTCTCAGTTCCCATCATGCACCATTATTAAATTTCAATCCTTCCTTAAAAATAAAGATGAATGCACTTAGTAACTGCAAATAACTAGAACTGCCATCCTTTAAAATATTATCTCCTGGTGTAGAATTTGAACTAGAGAAATGTGTTTATTTTTAAGGACTTGAACATTAATCAGCTGACGGAAGTGGCGTACTATATACAGGAAACTTGGTGGTGGAGTGGAGCTGTATTTGCCACCTCTGGGGAACATCAGCAGTAGCCTACAAAAGTGAGAGAGAAATACGATGGAGCTTCATTCTGAAATATGAAAGCACTCTTGATGTGTGGATCCATAGTGCAGACAGCCATTCTGTGCCCTTGAGAACCTTAGCAAAAGAAGTGTTTAATCATTTACATTAGTTTGGCAATTAGTCTTTGTCCTGTAAACACTTGCACAATTTCATTTTCAAGTGCTTAATGCCAGCAGAATCGATAAGTCTCCTCCATTAGCCTTGCATGGAATCAGGTCCTTTGGGTGTCTCGTTTGTATGACAGGTACAACTTCTTCATGTTTGTTCGTGTTCTTGTCCGCATACAATGAAGTGGTCATCCTAAGAAGATGTTGAATTCTTTTTTTCAAAGTGCTTATAATATTTTATCTGTGGGTTTTTCTGGGGATAGAGTATTTAGCATCTTCAGGTTTTTATCTTTTTTGTTTGTTATTATTCTTTTCATTAAAGTTTCTTAAATTGTTAAGATTAACTTTCAAGAATATCTGCCTCTACATCAAAGTTTTTATCTAGCATAAAAAATCTATAGCATTTGGTTTTCGTTTTATGAAGCATGAAACATTGTGTGGACAATTGTAGTTAAAAAATAACATTACTTCGAAATTTAAGAAGTCCTCTTGATTTGAAGATTAATGCTACTGATTCTGTTTTTCGGATAAAAAACATTTTGTAATGGCTCCTTCAATTCAGTAATTTCTCATAAATCAAAAAAAAAAGTATGCTATGGTAGAAAAGAAGTTTTCAACTGAAATGGAGTAGGAAACACCAAGACAAGAGTATAGTTCTCTGATCCGATTCTTAGCATGTAAGAAAGCGGGTGTAGATTACCAGATCAGTGTAGTAGTATTATTGCATGTGTTTTGCGAGGTAAATGACTGTCAAAAGTGATGGCACCAGTGAATCAGCCTCACTGTATTTAACAGCTACTTTAGGAGACTAAACAGTGTTTACAATTGTCTGTCCATGAAAGAACCGTGCTTCTCAAAACTGATTGACATGATCTTAAAATACCGTCCAGACATGCAAGAGATGTGCTTCCTTCTAAGCAAGGGCTATACTGACACAGTTGTCTTTAAAATCTGCTCCAGAAATCAGTGACAGCTGTCTGTATCTTGCCAGCAGTGATCACAATACCCACACTGAGGACACCTTCGGCAGGCAGCACCCGAAGTATCAGCCACAAGTTTTATGTGCAGGGCTCTATGATGCGCAGTGAAAGCCTCACCTTTATTGGCATCCAAGCCCCCAGTGGTGCAAACGCTTGCCCACGAGAGGAACTGCATGTGCATGGTAACATTTCTCACCCCAGGGAACTGTTTGCATACAGACGTGTACACAGTGGCAGAACTGTGGGAAACGTTTTGGTTGCTTTCTACGATTTTTTTTTTTTCCCCCATGTAGTTGCCTAAAACAACATTTCACTTTACAGTAACACGTAGCATATAATGTGCTTTTAATGTGTTAGGTAATCAAACATGAAACTAACTGCAGAAGTTAAAACTGTAACTGGCTTTATTTTAATAAAAACTGTTGTTTCTTTATTTTCCTTTTTCTGGTTTAATTATAAGGATTATATACTGTGTGTCTGAATTGCCACTGCAAGGGAAAATTCTTCATAATTTGACTTAGACTTCTTAAAGAATTAATACAACCAAGCTGAACCCAGAGTCTATGCTCTGACTGGCATAAATATCTCTTCTTCTGTTACACAAAGGAAAAGTCTTTGGTGATTCTATTTCAATTTTTAGAAAATATTTACAGTGTATCAAATAGAGTTAAAGGACTTGCTGCAACAAGAATCAATGGTGCCTGAGAGGTTTGCTACATATAGGGATCCACACTATAAATCAGCTTCCAGATCTCTACAAATACTGTCGTTGTACCTCTGTGAAGTTGAAAATGCAAGCAGCTTCTTTGTCACAGCCCACTTGTACAGAAGAAGCTTTCCACTGAAAATTTTCAACATACAATTGCTATTGTATGTATTTTTGTTTGTATATGCAGCTGTATATGGCACATGCTGCTATCATCTACAGCTAACACTATGGAAAGACCTGGAAATGTGACAAGAAAAGCTTTTCTTGTACTTGGTTAAGCTTGCCAAAAATTGCCATGTTGTGAATTTTCTTTCTTTTTGCAATGAAAAGAAAATTCATGTGACGGCAGTTGTGGTAAGTGACAGAAATAGCCTAAGGTAAATAAATACACAGGCCAATTTTACTTTTTCTCCTGAGTTTTCACAGAAGAGCAATAGCGTGGCTCCCTTGCAGTTAACACAAAACCACTCCGACAACTCCATTACTCAATAATTTAACACCTTCTCTAGCAGGTGATGTAGTCTTGTGCATTTTCTTGATCTCAGGTTTTACAGGTTTAACCATTTCCACTCAATAACCAAAAGAGATTATATCTATAAATACTGTCACCACTACCTGGTGACATTAGTGAAGTAAAGGTTTGCCTGTTTACCACGCCAAATGCTTGAGAACAGCATGCACACTCCTTCTAGCCACTTAAGCACTTAACAGAATGTTCACTATCGATTTTCGAGTGTCTTTTAAACCGCTCGAATGAATTACGTACGAGCATTGGAGCGTTTGTGAGTTGTCCAGATGGGCATTGATCATATGTAATGACCTTGCTTCCACAAGGATCATTCTTTTGTTCCTTCTCTTCCATTTTTCTCTTTGGTTTGTTTAGCCAACATGCAGCATATTACATTAAGATTCAGTCTCCTATCATCAGATGTGTCTTAAACATTTCTGTCTTAGTTAAAGAAAGAAAACGATATTTCACACACGTGTCCTGAATTCTGTGTTAATCTTATTATAGCATCATTTCTCATTCACATGAATGTAAATGAGAACACAGAGCTTTTCTTCGTAAAGGATCTTTCACTGTGGAACTGCCCAGTGACCCTCACTAAACATGGGATCAGACTGCTGGAAAAAAGAGAAGTTTTCCTACTCAGCCTATACAAAAAACTTACAGCATACTTAATCTTTTGAGGTTTAGCAAAGCTTAACGCTTCATCACAGTTTCTTGGAAACTATGGAATAACTCCAAAAGGTTTCTCCATATTGTGCCAGCTTCACAAAAGTGTGTCTGAGTGAGACTGGCAGCAGTCATTGCCTCCTGTGGGAGTCGCTGGGATGGGGAACCTGCACCTGCAGGTTCCTGCTTCTGCATTCTGCCTTCTCATTGCTTTGGCTTTCTGTGTTACTGCCTTACTTTATACTAAAACAAATAAGCACTTATTGTCAAGAAAGCAGCACACATTTGCCTTGTAAAAAGGGTGAGAAAGTCATTAAGTGATCAGGCCCATATAGTTTAAGCACCAGTCCAGAGTACCACGTGAAACCTTTAACACAGCCCATCTCTTGAAGTCATACTGATGGCAAGTGACCTCTGTCCGTTCTCACAAAAGAGCATGTTGTTTGGCAGAAGGGCTGCAGTTTATTCTGAAACACAGAGGAGACTCACAAGCTGCATTTTTCTGTACCTCAATTTTTACTGTCTGAGGGCTCTGTTTTTATCTTGTTAGTCAAATCCATGTTTAGTTGCAGAGGCAAAATGTTGATTTAGTTTAATACGATTGACAACACAGAGTTTCACCTACAAAATTACAGGCCTCTGTTAAAAACAGTCCTCCCCCAACCACAATTCATATCAATAATCAAGGAACATGACTGTACTTCCATCTTTTCCTGCTGTTATTCAAGAAGAATGCATAGAAAGATTTAAAAAGATCTTCTGTTCTACAAGTTTACTACAGGGGTGTAAGTTAAAAACATGTCTAGACAGGGACACGTAAGCAAAATTAAAGCAAATTAATTTACTGCAAATCATACATTTATTTTAAGAATCCCATTCTGCTATATTCTCATCAGAAACAAAAATTCACTTTAAATAAATGAATTTTACTTTGGTCAACTAAAGCATTAGTTCTGAGTTACAGTATCCACATGAACTCAAGGCTATATTGAAGATACTTCAAATTTACATCTCTATTTAAATAATTCTGCTTTGCTTTCCTGCTTATCTTTCCCCCGGTAGACATGGCGTCGCAGCTGACAGAACAGAACCCAAAGGGGCTGCCCTTGACAGTGTGATGCAAAGCCTCTCTGTGTAGTCTGTCACCTGGTACTCCCCGTTCCTTTCACCTCCACTGAATCACCATGATGTGCTTTGTAACAGGAGCTGATATGGATCATTATAACTAGAGCGGCTTTTGTACACCAAAGACCATAAGATAGGTACATTTATTAAAACTCAAAAAACAAGTTGGGGTTTTTTTCTGGTTTGATTTTTTTTTTTATTATTCAGTCTTTAAGTTTTAACAATGTTGGGAAAATGTCTTAAGGTTGCTACATTTATGAGATAAGAGGTCATAAAAATAGTTACTAACTCAAATTTTGAGAGCAGCACCAAAGAAACTGGAGGGCAGGGAAATAAACCATACTCAGATGTGAAAGGAGCTTTTTGCTGGCCTTGCTAAAGGTTAGGGAAGGCACTTGCACTCCAGCAGGACTCCAGTGGAAAGAGAATGCATCTCTCTTCCTCTCAGTGCAGTAGCAGTGCCAAGGCAGGGGTCAACCCCGGGAATCAGGCTTTTTCCCGTGTGGATGGTAGGCATGAGTATGCAGGGCAATAAAGCAGAAGCCTTCACGTTTTACAATGCTGCGCCCAGGGCTTTCCAAATACTTCTTTCTAGGCGCCACGCTGCAGGCTAGAATGCACCTGTGTTGCACTTTCCTCTAAGATGATACTGTCGATTGCAACAGAAATAACAGTTCAACCACATAAGTCTGAGTGAAGTAACAGAAGCACACAGCGGAGAAGACAAGGGGACACGAACACTAGGAAGTAAGTCGTGCCTGTCAGTTTGGCATCCTTGTTCTTTGCTTTATTTTGGTTTACAAAACATTATGTTTCACAAAATGCCTTTTGAACTTTGTTCTTCCATGCAGTCTTTAATCCAAGGGATCTCAGAGCACTTTACACACATTATTACATAGGCCCCCAAACAACCCTGGCGGTAATTAAGTATTTATTGTTGAACAGATGCATGAGCTGAAATACTGTCTGAGTCACAGGGCCTCGTTTACTTTAAAGGCCTCTTGGACTGCTCTGTTAGCATAAAATGTCCTTAAAATAGTTGTAAAATAGATTCTTAGGAATATTAGTTCTTTTTTATCCCTCAGAACAACGTAAAGAGCTAGTTTATTTACAGGCTGGTTTATGTACCTCATCTTATACTGTGATCTGGCAGTGCAGAACCTGTTCTGGTTTAATTTCACGTATGGACATCTGCGGAGAGTCTGTGTGTAGGAAATCCACTGTTGTGCCCAACACCGTTTACATCTACAGCTCTCTACTGCAAAATTTAACTGACACTCTTAACCACTCTCATGTGAATCTGTATTTCCTACTTGCAGTGTACAGTTTCAAGAGGAGGCCGGGAAAGTGTCCCTATCCTGATCTGTGTACAGTCTGAATTGCTGAAGGTGGCTTAGGAATAGTTGATTAACTTCACATTTGCAGTCAAGTAGGAGAAAAGTGTCTGTTAAGTTGTCTCAGAATTAGTGATAATTTCCATTTGAAAAATGCTTAATTTTTCTGGTTTTATTATCTGCTCTTGCCTGTAGTTTTAATTGCTGAGATTCTGCCTAAGTTCCCTTTAGGAACCTCTGTCCTTCATTTAGTTTGTCCCTAAATTCATCTATCAAGTGTGGATTCCCCTTTTTAAAACTTTTTGATGGGTGTTTTTTTTCTCTCTCTTGCTGTTTCCTCAGCATGTTTGGAGCAAGAGAGAAAATTAATATTGCTTTTTTATATTCAGCATAACAAATAATATGCTAGTAAATTCCTTTGCAGTCTGCCTCTGCCCTGACCTAGGAGTCATTGCTGTAGGGACAGCAGGATTTTGCCTCTGCTTCTCACTAACACAGCTTAACTGAGGCCGTATCTTCCCACATCGTCATTAACCAAAGCTCCCAAAGGAAGTACAGTAAGCTGCTTTTTCAGCATAAAGGAGGTAAGTAAAATGAAAGTCTGACAATAACAACTTCCCTAAGAAATCTTTGAAGACTAAAAAGGGGACTGGTTTGCCTGGCTAGTCTGACTGGTGGCTCCGCTTCCTCTCCTGTGGACAGTGAACTAGACGTTTTTCAAAAAAGCTTTTTTTCCTAATCAGACAAGTAGATTCTGTGTCTGAAAACTCATGGGTCATAATCTTGTCTACGCATTTCCAATGAAGAACTGAAGGTGAATCCAAGTGCAAAGTTTCCCTTGTTTGAACTTACTAGACATGTTTCCCTCACAGAGTGGAGCTGAGTTTCAAAATCCCCACGTCTTCAGAGGTGCCTCTGAGTATTAGCTCACGCTCCAAAAGCAGTGTGATGGTTTATGCTACTGCATAAAGGTGTATAAATTCTGTTTCACATTGTGGCTAGCTGGTTCACAGTGTCAGACTGCTGCAACTAATTCTATTCCCAGGGTTTGTGTCTGTCCTCTAACCCTTGACAGTGTCATCAGTACTGATTCGAGATCTTTGCTCTGTGGCGCAGGCATCCCTAGAGATTTCTTCCTGTACAAAGAATTCTTGGTGTTAGATGCTGTTTTGATATGCCTGTAATTTCTCTTTGCCTTTCCCTTTATGCTGATGATGTCAGAGTAGTTTCTTTAGTAAATCGAGATACTGCTGTAGCAGTAGCAGAATAAAAAATACAAGCAGCTGATTTTCTCTCTCAGTAAGAAGGCTATGAATTTAAAATACATGTAGTTTAAATGTGGAGGACATTCTGTACAAACTTCAAGGTTGATTTGAATCTTGCGCGCAACCCACCTGACAGCTTCCGTTTCATGTTGTGCTATTTTAGCTTTTAGTAAGTATAGCATTCAGTAAGAAACGCATACACAGCTGATGCACAAACTGGTAGATCTTTGCCTTTACTTAATTTGTCCTGACAAGAAGTTGCTGCTGCTCAGTTTAGTTTAGGAGTGAACCTTGTATTGATCCAAGTGTATACATGGAAGAGTTTCAGCTTCTGAACAGGAGATGTTTCACACTGTCTTCCCTATGACCAAGATTTTAGACATTAACTTAGACATTTATATATCACAAATACTCTGTGGCATTTAAGTGAAACCATCTCTCTCATCACTGCACTACCATGGCAGGAGCAGGAAAATAAGATTGGACAGGACTTTCTAGATTATCGAATCTAGTTTTCTTTCTCAGACAACTATGGTAGAAATGGCTCGCATTTGCTTTGAGGCCAATTTTTTCTTTATTCCAACAAAGATATTGGTTCGGGAACTCACTCCTTTCTTGATTAGAAATATATTATTTACAACCTCTGTATGTGCAAAGCCAGTCTACACCACTTTGTACTTGGGCCAATTTTGTTAGCCCAAACAGCTCTTCTGCGTGCTGTTTCCCTCCAGTGTACTTATGCCAAAAGAAGCTTTGCCTCTTGTTCAGCTGTCATTTTGCTTGGGTTGCTACACCAGCTCCTTTTAGTCTTATTCCATAAAAAAGACTTTTTTTTTTTCTCCACCTTAACCTCTCTCATAGTCCTCTCTCTATACTTGCTGCACTTTGAATTGGTATGTCTTGCTTGTGCAGGACTAGATAACCAGAGCTGTATCAAGTAGTAATCAGGAAGCTTTTTTGGTGCCTTGGATCACTACATGAAGCATTTTTTTCTTTGTAAATGAATATTTTAAATCTATGCACACCAAAATTCTGTTCCTGTTACTTTCAATTAGAAATAATAAATTTAAAGAAGCAAACTCAATTAAACTGAACAGGTAAGGAAAGAAATTATTTGCAAGTAAGCAAAAATGAAAAGTCTAAATGTTGCATTAGATGTTTAAAGTGTACAGTGAGAATCTCCAATATACATTTTAGTTTGCATTCAATATCTGAATTCCTTTGAGTGAAATCCCGGTTGGTTATGAAAAGCTGAGGTTTAAAAACTGTCTAGTGGCTGTAGTCTTAACACAGAAGGTCAAAGAAGTCTTTTACTGAGAGAGTAATTAAGGGTCTGGTCAGTTTTAATGCAGTTCCTCTGAGGTTAGTGAAGTTTGACTGATTTGCGTGAGCTGATAACTTACCTTCAGCTTCATGTTTTTAGTGAGTAAAATAATTCCCCTTTAAAAGCAGAACAGCAAGTATTTGCTAAGAACTATCTCATATCCATTTAGGAAATATTCCACGATGGGGGAACAAATGCACAAAGAAACTTACTGATATAAATCCCCTACAGGACACCTAGCAAGAGGGAATGATGACAGAGATAAAGGTGAAGGTCTGCTCAAGTTTTGGGCAATCTGTTGGGTGCTCTTTTTGTGGTCGCTTATGATAAGTTGAGTAACATAGTGCAAAATGTACAGGACTGCTGCTGATCCCATATGTGCACCTTGTGTAAGTCGATTGGTTGTCATTGTGCTATCGTAACAGCCAGTGTTCATATTAACTAAATGCAGATAATGTCTGTGTACAACTTCTCCAGTATCAATGGAAGAAACAGCATCTCAAGATCAACAGCTCCTAAAACATGGATGTTCAAACATGCACTACGTTATCCCAAGTGCCATGAGACTTAACATCTCATTTGCTGAAAAATACTTGAGTTGTTAATAATGTATGGGATTAACGTAAATCCACCAACAGGTAGTATCTGTGAGAGCCGCAGAGTGAAACGAAAAGCAGGATAATTCAGATATAAGCATGCATTAGGAAAGGATTTAAAGGAACAAACGGTCTCAGTGTTTCCTGCTGTTCTTTGATCGGGGTTAGCTTTGAGTTCAGTAAGAAGTATCCGAAGTCCAGGAGTGAGTTACTCTGTCTTAACAATGATGGCCAAATCTAGATGAATGGTCTGCTCTGAGAACAGATGGATGGTTTTGTGATCAAAATGTCACTCAATTTTCTCTGTTGTCTTTGCTATACACTTAGGACTGTGAACAGACTACACACTTAACTTTTCTATACCCAGATTTCCCAACAATAATTTGCAATAACATTTGCTTGAAAACACTTGTTTCTTTTGAAAGTGGAAACAATTACAAGCTTGTTTAGTTTTTATATATTCACCATGCTCAAAAACAACCAACATGTATCTGCTGTAGATGGGCATGACAAATGTCCGCCTGGTTGCTGGGGTTCTTAGCTGGTGTCCAGGTTAGAGAGCGACCTAAGCCATCTGAAGAGCAACAGAGAGCAACTAGAACTGCTGCTTCAATTCTGACAAGGAAGTATTAACCCTTAGCAGGTGTATTGCATCTACCACAGCAGTCCTTTTCCTCTCCTGCATGCCGCACACACATCGCTCCAAGAAAAGCGTTTTCCCTGACGGGTGCTGACCAGGACAGGACTGAGACCTATTCCCGTGTACTCTGCGGAAAGCACAAACCCTGATGTCTTGACTTTCCCAAGTTTACCTGAACCCAAAGTTTCTGCAGACCAGTTTGTATATAAAATAAAACTATGGGAATTTAAAGTACAATCAAGGACAACTGAATAACCAAGCAAAGCTGGGAACTTTTTAAACAGATTTGTTTCCACGTTTTTTTCATTTGAGGCCTAGCAGAATAGCATGTCTACGTAAGAAAGAACCGAATGCTATTTTGGCTAATGCATTTTCAGTAGAAACATTATGTTATATTTAAACCATATTTTTGCTTTTGAAGTTTAGATCAAGGAGAAAAAACTAACAGCCATATCCTAATCTGAATTTAAAGCTCAGAAAGACAGAAAACCAGCTTGTAACTGAAATAGATAGAAGAATCATAGAGACAATTCATACAGAGCTCCACAGTACTGTTTTTCAGGAAATGCTAATAATTGAGATTAACTTGGAGGGAGTAATTCCTTGGATGGATTATACATGGGTGCAAATGATGCTTTTCTCCAACTGCAAATGTGTAATTTGTGAAAACTGCAGTATTTTCATGCAGAGTCTCAAAGTGGAGAAAAACACAAATGTGCAGTATTGTTTTGGGAAATTCCAGACTGGGAATAGGACAATCTGATCTAACTGGAACACAGCAGAGTTTCTGCAAGCATTGTTCCAAGTGAGATTGCTCAAGGACTGAGAAGTTTCACAGTTGTCAAAGAATGTGTTTAACAAGTTTCTCCATGCTTTTTCTTAAAAGTAATATTTTTTATTTATTAGCTATATCTGTATTTATTTACTGGGTATATCAAAGTAAAGGCAGGACTGTGGTCTGTGGGCTACAGTGTTACTGACTTCAGTCAGTGAGGCACAGACCGGCACACCTGCAGATGAAATAGTATAGCTGCGCGAATATCCCTGCCTTCCCACACGTGTTGACATACTCTTCTGCTCTTTTGTTTGTTTCATTTTTTTTCTTGTTAGGTTTTCCAAAGCCTTACACGAACTAGGATTCAGTTTGTTGGCTTCCAACTAACAGTATATAGAAAGCAGGCAGGTCTAAAAGATTTTATTTGGGGTGGAAAATACCAAATTCTCATCCACTACACATGGACAAAATAACGTCAGAGACCAGCACGGACTGAGCAATCATTAAGAAATTCAGTCAGTATTATGTGCATTGCACACTCTGAAATTAGGGATAGTGGCTATTGATAACATCTAAAGCTTTTCAACTCTGTCTCTATAAGAAGGTCAAACAAGCCAATATAATCCATGAATAGAAGAAAAACACTGCAAAAATCTTATAGCCTATCATTAAAATTAATCAGGACATTTTAGTTACTCTGGTCCATTTGATGAGAAATCAGTGATTAAATTTCAGGATCCTGTGTTTCTGGTGATGGCAAGGAAAGGAAAATACCCAAGTAATGGTTAAAATAATGCTCCTTTAAAAGATAATGCTCTGATTTTCCTCTATGACAGCTTAATAGCCTCTGACTGATGCAATAGAAAGCACTCACACAGACTCATACCGAAAACACACAGACACAGACACCATACTGCCTGCTGCAGAAAGTAGCATATTCCTAGAGAAAAAAGGAATAAAAGGATTATAAAATAGCACCACTTGAAATATGAACACTCTTGTTACCGTTTCAAATTCTTATTGGTTCCTTGAAGGTCACAGCCTTTGCTTGCAGCAATGTTTTTCATAGCACCAAGTTCTATGATCATGTATCAGGGTGTATATGACTGCAGACCAATAGTGACTCTTCCTCCTTCCAGATGCAAAGCAGATTTACGGTTTCTCAGAAAAAAATTCATTTTCAAAATAGTGATCTCCTCTCTGTAGTTTGTGTGAGTGGCAAGAGCTCTGGTGGAATAAACTGTTTGGTCCCAATATTTATGTTTTCTTGTGTACTACATTCAAGAAATACAGTTTTCTGAACCACTTTGATTATTCAGGCTTGTGGTAATGGTTCCTCCCACCTCTAGAGTCCTCATGGAGTTTTATTCTCAGACATAGTATTTTTCCAAGAGAACAACCTCTTACATCAATTTTCAGAACTTTTGTTACACTATTCTTTATTTCTGAAAGCTCTGACTTCCGTTCCGCTAAACAGGTATCTATCATTGCCGGATGTTTTAAATACCACAGTATTGTTTAGTTTGCAGAGCCCAATTTTTCAGCTTCGTGATAGCAGTAGGGGCAGCTCTAAGAGAGACTGCTTTCAGGTCAACACAGGTATTTTTAGTATCGTGTTAACTAAACCCAGCTCTCAGCCTCATCTGCACCATGTGAGTTAGCCTGGTGAGGTAGAGTGGTTCCAGCTGGGTCACTTACAGTATCCCATTAAATGCTTAACTGGAAAGGCTCTAACATGCTTGAACTCTGTGTTTTGTTACATGTTCCTTTAAAATATCGTCAGCTTTTAGAGTTTTTATCAACGAATCTCTGTATGCACTGTCTTAATTATAGACCATTTATCTTCTTTTTTGTGGTTCGTTTGAATGCAAATCCTGTTCCTCACTGCTGAACAATGGAAATGTCCACAGCCCTCACTTCCTCAGATCAGGGTTCAGATTTCAGGAATCGAAAGAAAAGCGCTGTGCCAAGCCTGAAGAAAACTAGACTGCTGAAAATGCTCTTAAACTGCAGTACTGCACATGCAATGTGATGTTAATAGCACTGTGCAGTAATTACGAAACGTATTGTGTGTGTATGCTGTGCTCTACTACATACAATGATATGTCAGCTATTAATTGAATACTGTTTCCATTTATGAAAAAAACCTCTTGTATGCTGAAATAATCTCCAAATACATTTAAAGAAACCAACCATATTCATAACTAATTTTACTAAGCCCTCAAAAGGAGCACTACTGATAAAGACAGTGCTGGCAATAAATCTGCTTCAGGTAGAACAAAGTCAGTAAGAAATTGTTATCAATAGTTGAAATAATTGAATAGATTAAATCAGAAGACAATAATTGAAAGATTCAGTCTTCTGAATCTATGTACTCTAGGAGTGTCTATGTGCCTTTGAAATGACAAAGGCTATTACAGTGGGGATCCTCCTTTCTGAAAGATATGACACCAGAAATCACACCTTCCAAAAGAGAGAGAGAGAGAGATTTGGAAGGTATTTTCGTGATGAATGTCAGTATAAACACACGACTAAGTTTCCTATCCTTAGGCATACCTCACACACCATGACACTGATACTGGTATTTACTGGAGAGATAGTGCTAGTTGATTTTGGCTGGATAAGCCTATTTTCTACCTGCTTGGGGTGGGGGGGAAGCAGAGGCGGGGGGTGGCAGTGCGTTCAGTGGCTTGTGTGTCCTTCGGGTTCCCAGGTAAGTTGTTAATTCATGTATCAGGAAGGAAGTTGAAAAGAATGCTAGTGGTCTAAGTGTTCAAGTAGTCAAACATTTTTCTTCTTGTTTCTGTGTTATGTCATGTACAGCATGTTTCAGCTTAACTCAGTTCCAGAAGGAAAAAATGTAATGACCCCAAGTGGAAAATAGTCCTTGTATAATCAGCGTTTAACTTGCTGCTATATTCCTCTAAGGATTGAAGACTGGTCTTCGTTCCAGCAATGCCAGTAAGAATCTTTCTGTATCTTTCTATGGTGAGCTCTAGATTAGACTCTACAAGGGAAGAAAATTTCACTCAAGGGATCAGAATCAGTTACAAAGACCTCAAAGAAGCAGCCTTCTATATTGCACACTTCCTGCAGCTGTAGAAATTAACCGATTTCTTAGTAGCATGTTGACAATTAAGAATATGGACAGTATAAAAATGTTGAATTAGGGAACTTGTTGCTTTCTGAGTGTCACTAACAACGCATGATCAAGGCTTGTATTTCTCCTACGCTTCAGTGGCATCCTTGCCTTTCTGCTAAATTGGTTCCAGAGAGCAAAGATCAAAATGTTTAACTGGTTTGTATGCTCCCCGGGCTGCCAGTGTTTTGTAACTATACTGGGACAAATCCTTCTGTATTTTGATCCCTAACTATTAACAAATGATTACAACAGATGAACTCATGCAGTGTCTTGGACGTTGATACTGGAGACAGATAACAGTGTTTAAAACAGAAATCTTTTCAACTAAAATGTTATGAATTTTATATTCAACATTTGTTTTCCATAATAAATGAAACAAAAGTTCTTTCCTATAAAAGGAATTCCTTCCTAAAACTTGAAAACATCAAGTTATAATAGTGGGAAAATAACATGTGCTGCTAGCATATTGTGATTATATTCAATTAAAGCTTTTTTCTCCACTTTCTAGTCCACACTAAAAAGGAATTTGTTCTATTTTTGTCAGTACTACAGACAGAACAGTCAAAGTGAATTAGTTTTCACTGATTTTCACAGTCCTCTCTAAACAAGATTTATTAAAGTAATTAAATGAGGATTTTGTAATTTGTAAAGCATTTAACTCAAAATTTGGAAGCGTTAAAAGTACTAATATACTTAGAATTGATTTGTCTTTAGACTACGTAAGACTTGCAGATATTACTGTTTTCTAATGGAATCGTAATCAATTACGAGCTATTGGGTTCGTGCTCATCTTTGTAAAGTATACATTTGAGAGAAGATCCATGACATTGCCACTGGGAGAAAAGCGATCTTAAAAATTCGGCATGGAAGGCCGAGGTGCAATCCCTCGCGCAAAGCTCATTGAGGGGCAGGT
>NW_010417926.1:67680-75130 GCF_000710305.1 Buceros rhinoceros silvestris | reverse complement strand
AATGCCGAGGTGCAATGCCTCGCGCAAAGCTCATTGAAGGTCCGGTCTAAATCTTACCACAGGAACATCCTTTAGTGCTGTTCTGACCAGGACCGTATCTGAGGAATCTGACCATTGGTATTTCTTACTTTACATTCTTTTTCTTCCATTCCACCATGCAAACTTTCATTTCACAACACCCAGTCTATACTACGCTAATTGCCCCAAAGATTTAGCTCCCAGTCGTCTCTTCTCCACATTCTCTCACTCATTTGGTGCTCCCCATGGAGCACCACAGGGCAGTGGCCTGAGAGCCAGCGGCTGCTGCTCTCCAGCCTCCACCAAAGCCCCCTGCTGATCCGGCTGCTGATCTCTCCACCTTTCCGGGGCTGCTGGGGCTGGGCTGACTCGTGGCATCTGTTGTGGCTGGTACTCAGGTTCACACCACAATACAGCCCACTGATGATGTGGGTCCATCTCAAGAGATGCAGCTCAGGAAGCCACCTTCTTTCTTTTAGTCAACGCTTTGCCTGTTTATTGTTCAAAGCATCTCCAGCCAGCTCCTTTTAGCAGTCTGTTCTAACCTGGTGTGTCAGCACCAGATGGGAGGCTAATTCTAAGAGATTTTTGATGCTCAGAAAAAAGTTTCTCTTGTAAAAACATGCATTTTCCTTCCTTTTCCATAACTAAGTTTTTTGTTTGTAAAATAAAATGTAATTCTTACAAGAGAGGGAAGATTTTGCTGATCTTAGTTACTCACCTGCTCTGTCTTCTGCATGGAAGAATGAGACAGAAGCGTCACAGAAGCCATGTGCACTGGTTGTAATTCATGGAAAACAAATAACTTCTTTTCTTTTTTCTGTCCTACCTGATGATTTCAGTTTTCAAGGGCAAAAGTTACAAAGGATGCTGCTCAGGAATGCTGGGCTGCCACATCTGTCTGATGTTACTGGGAAATTTGGGGAACTGCTCAGTTAAATGTCTGATAATGTCAGAACCTCCAAGCAGTTTCTGTTAGTTAACCCCTCATTCTTATACATCCTTACTATTGTTTCAAACCCTTCTGTATGAACTGGAAAATTAAGCTCATTATTTCATCAGAACAATGTCCACTGTATGTCTTCTCATTTAAACACTGAAATAATTACGATCTTTCTATTACTAAGCTTCTGTGGCAGAATTCTCTAGCGGGGTTGCTCCTCTCAAATAGGCAAGTGAGAAACCACAACACTGACCTCCTCTTTTACTGCAGGAGGCTGCTGTGCGAGATGAAAAACAGGAACTCCTCATCCCATGCTGTTTCGAATTCAAGATTCTCAGTAATTAAAATGTCTACCAAATTTATACTGAATTTAGGCAAACGGAAAATACGGTTTTAAAAAGAAGACTTTCTTCTTTGCATTCATGCAATGGGCATACAAGTAGAGAATAATATTGTCAAACTTCTGTTTGTAAAGTAATAACCGAGAGTTCCATCAGCAATTATTTTAATCATGCAGTCTCCGTTATTGAAGAATAAAGGAAGCTGCACAGTTTTTTAAAAAAGAACTTTTAAATGTATGGAGTAAAAGTGCTGAAAGGCACTAAGAGCCACATGGAGCAATTGCTTCCCTGCTGAAAAACATATTGGCTACTTTGCTACTCATTATTTCACAGATTGCTTTATAACCATGGTTAAGATAATGGAACCTGTGACTAATGTGTAATTTTTTTAATGCTGTAATTGTTTTATATTGGTTTTCATTTTACTGTCTATGCAGCTCTTCAGAACTGGAATATTTGCATAAGCAACTGCATCTGCTCGTGAGTTTTGCCTAAAGATCTGGATGGGACAGTCCTGACTAATGCAGCTTAGCTGCTTTTTCGTAGCATCCAGACTTCTGAGCTATACGTAATAGTGCTCTGGTGTATGTATACATGTATCAGAATTGTTAAATAATTTTTGAGATCTATATATTTTCCATAATACTTAGCATAATATTTTACACTATTTTGTAAACACAAGGGCTTTTCATTCTGTTCTTACAATCAGTGTGTTTGGAGTTCTTCCACATATTATTTGATATAATGGGAGATATGTTTATTTAGTTTCCCTGATAAGACGAGATTAAGCATTCAAACCTTTATAAAAATAATTATGTTTGTATTTGAATGTCGGCATGAGTGACATTTGAATTTAGTGCCATGAATATTTTATATTATCCTTTTTAGTTTCCTCTGTTCTGACAGCTGGTAACACTCCCTTCTAGGGCGGGTCCTGACACAAAACCTGGTCCACAGGGCTTCAGAGCGCTTCCCGAGGACTCATTCGCTTTTGATTGGCAACTTTGTTTTGTTTTGTTTTGTTATTCCTTCTCAGTTACAGGGTTTTTTTCCAACAGTATTGGAAAATATTTTGTTAAATTCTAGGGGGTTTATTGTATATAAATGGGAAAAAAAGATAAGAAGCTAAAAAAATCATGTAGGTGAAAAAAGGAGGTAAATTGTGTTTGTTCTAATTCTCTTCCTCCTGCTGGGACCTACAGTAAAGCCCACTAACACCAGCACAAGTAACCCCATCAGCTTCCCTGGGCTTTAATCTTATGCCAGTTTTAGAAAAGAGCGATCTGTAAACTGAGGAACTGAGGCTGTGGATAGATAAGGCTACGGGTAGCTTGTCCTGCAGGTGTGTAAAGAAGGCAGGGCTTATTTCAGCCTAGTTCACTGTACAGGCATGAAGTAGTACGTAGGTATTTTATCAGTGGAATAGCAATGCAACACTGTGTGGTTTTCATGCAAAGACTGCATTCCTGATTACCCAGGGAAGCCTGGGTGATTCAGATAATTATCAGGCAATATATGGTGATGTATGTAGAAAAGCTCCTTTTTTCCTCCTATATTCACATCTGCCTGTTTATTAGCCTTGACCTCAAAAATTTGATTTTCTTTCTATAGGCTCTGCTTGTATGCCTTATTAACTAAAAATTTCCTTACTCCCTCTGAAAAGTCTTACCAGAACATAATTATGGATCCTCTAAGTCATCTTGTTGCTGCCATTTCATTGTAACAATACCACTGTACAAATTAACAAGAGAAGCATGCCACGCAGGTTAACGTTTGGGGCTGTTTCAAATTAGTTGCACAAATTTTCCTCCTGAATGATTGCTATCAGGTGCAAATCAGGCCAGTGCTTATTTATGCATGGGCTGGAAAAGGTGTGCTTTTTCTACAGAGTAATTAACTATTGAACCCATCATGAAAATTATCAAGGTACCTGTGATCTCCACTGTAAAACAAACAGGAGATGCTGTGTTAACCTCCCCTGCTACGAGTGTCCCTTCTCCAGTAATGTTACAGCACATAAAATCTTTAATATGTTAACCCTGCAATTAAATAAAAATCATTTTTTGAGTGAAGACAAGGTCTGTGAAGCCAAGTAATTTTCTTCTATAATGGCACACATATAACTGGTTTTAGAGCATACTAAAATTATAAGAGCACAAGCTTCTGCCTATTTTCCATTCATGTTTCCATTATCATCAAAATATAAACATATCTGAATCTAGGGGAATATGCTATATAAAGTTTCAATTATTTTTATTGCCAAACATGGTATTTGTTTTATTTTCCCATGTTTGCTGTTCTCAAAGATAAACCAAGTTAGGATTCTGAGCATATTCCCAAGTTTAAATTTGCTAAGAAGTACTAATGTGGGGATTTAAAAAATGACTAGAGAGGTACCCAGTTATGTGGAGTGTTATATTTTAGAGGATATGGGTTGCAGCCTACTACTCAGATTTCCTGTATCTCTTGCTTTCAAACCTACAAGAACTATATATTTTACAATATTTTTGGGTCCCCTCCCTGGTTCTAAAATGGAAAAATAAGTTGAGGGGGTGGGAGGAAAAAAAAAAAACTTGGGTCAGCTGCCATAATTTGAAGACTGCAGCCAAGTTTTGGTTTAAGCCGACTTCAAGTGTGGGGCTACCATGCTGGTCAATTATTTTATTTAGGGAGTTTCATTCTTCCCTAATTAGAACCGGCATTCCGATGCCAGAAATTACACTGCTTCTTCAGAAACTGAGCATGTGTGGGTTCGGCTCCTGTCAAGGACAATTTTTAGCATTCAGATAGTGTGGTGCCCTAGAAATAACTACGACAGACAGACAGAAAGAATGAGTGAGGTTAGCATACTAGTCACAGTTACAATACTGAGTCATATGTATATATTTATTTCACTGTTGATTGCCAAAGGCAATGCAAGAGTTTGAGGCTGGGTCATGTTGCACAAAGGACATCTGCAATATTGCTCTAAGAATGACTCTGGCTTGTTAAAGCCAAACTGTAAGATATAAAAAGAACAAAGCTCCAACTTTAGAAACATAGACAGAGTGGTAGTGCTGGACTTTCTAATGATAAGGAATTGATTTGACTCTTCATATCGGATTACATTAAACGTAAACTCTGTATAAACTGTCCAGTGTTGACTCCTCTAAAATGTATTAAATTATCCGTCTTTCAGTTGCAAGCTCCTTAGGTAGGGACAGAGATTTTTGTGTGTTTGGAAACCATCTAGTGAACAGTTTGCATTCAAAGTGGAAATGAAAAAATTAGTGAGAAGATCCCAGAAATTCCCCTGGGGAGGTGCTTGCAAGGATTAAAAAATAAACAAACATTCTAATGCTTCTTCAACAGCACGCAGCTATGCATGCACTCCGGATGGGTTTAGTGGAGGTTGCTGGAAAGCTGACAAAATGCTCTATTGATAATGACTTGCAATGATTTAATGGAATTTCTTTGTAGCTCTTAGCAAGAGTTAAATTATCTATCCACTTTACTCTGGGCATCCATAAAGGAGGCTGGAGACGTAAATATTGATTATTGTCAGCCAACGCAAATTCCAATTTGAATCAGTCTGTTGGGGTAAAAAGGAGAAATTGTGTAATAACTTTTTTTTCACAAGAGGCAGCTGAGACACCCTCCGTTAGTACAGCATTCATGATCTGTTTCCTTTGCAGCAGTTGTTTTTCCTTACTCTGCTGAAAAGCATTTCTAATCTGTTGTTATTACTAATGCCAGAAGAAGTAATTGTCAGAGAAATCAGGTGTCCCAAGCCATTCTGAAGGCTTGTTGCATTAGATTTTGTAATGTATTCCCCAAGACGTTACATCCAGCTACAGTTTACTATCCACTAAAACTTAGTGGAAGAAATGGAGCTGCCCACAAAGAAACCTTAGGGCAACCAAAGAATCCTGTGAATCTTCATGCAGCTGTTTGATAAGATGAAGTTTCTTGAGGATAAATATTTAGTGCATAGTACAAAATCACATGCTAACTTGCCTGGTGTACTTCTTGGAGGTACTTCAGAGAGAGCGTTGCTGCCTTACAAATTAATTCTGAGATGAGGTCCTGCTCAAGAAGGGGCAGACAACGTGCCACAGCCTTTTTGTTTCAAAGGGCTGCTGCAGTGCAACCTACACTAATACTACTGCAGTCCAGTACTATTGCTTTTTCATATGCTTTTCAGTATGTTTTTGCTCACTTGCCCCATTCTGGTAGCAGCATCCTTATTTCAATTTGTAATCCTTATTTCAATCAACACTACAGAAGTGGGCAAGGCTTTCAGTGCAGAAATCTGCACGGATACTGAATCACTGCAATGCTTTTATTCATCTCTACATTCCTCCTGTCTCCCTGCAATCAGAACTCTTTTACTCCTGCAAAATTAATCTACTAGCACATAACTCACTTCAAAAGAAGAACCCACTTAATTTTCAATTGAACTTCTCGCACATTACAAATAAAACATTTCTGTGTTCAGGCGGTCGATTCCAGTGTGCTTCACCTGCACGTCACTCTCGCTCCAGACTCTGCCCTCGACCGCAGCCGTCGAGCAGCGCCGGCTGCCGCCGTCCCCACAGCAACCACACACACTGTAGCCATGGAAACCACTGCAACACGCTGGAGGAGCCACGGGGAAACAAACGTGCAGTTTTTCCACTTGTAAAAATACTTTAGGATTGCTAAAACACAGTGTAAAAGAAAAAAAAAGGCAAAGACAGTATTGAAAAGCACTGCCGTGTCTGCCAAATGCCGCACAAGATGGATGGCTGCAGAGATACCGTTTTGATCTTCAGTTTCATTTGTCAGGGAAACGGCTTCGTGATTATCTTTTCCTTTACTTGTACGGCAGGCTAAAAATAGGGCTCATATCTAATGCATATATGTAGAAATTATGGGGACAAAAATGTGCGTGTACGTCAGAGTGAGAATAGACAGTGTACCATAAATACTTGTATATAATATGCAACGTGTCATGGGTTTGATTTAGTGTAAGCAATTGCGAAAGTGAATGCAGATATAGAGTGGTTTATTTCTTTATATATAAAGTCTTCCTTTTTTCTGAGTATTTCTGCATGTGTTTGAATGCATGTGTATATGTGGTTATTTCAATAGGCTATTTTAAAAGGGTTAGTGGTTTAAAACAATAGTGGAGAAATCCTAAAATTGCTGTTTAAATAATGTTATATATGTTCCGAAATGCAGAACATATTTATAGTCCGTATTAGTATTATAATTTCCACCAGGCTCTTGTCTTTATGTTCTTTTATAGGTGTTGTTCTTCCACAAGAGAAGAATAAAGACATTCCAGAGTCCCTCATACAGAGCAGAAGGGAAGGCTTTCAGAGACAGCATGTCAGGAAGGATCCCGAACGAACTAAGGAGTCTCATGTTTGCTTCTCCTCCAGAGGGACAGAGGGCATGGGAGATAAATAGGGCCTGGCGAGCAGAACAGAGAGAGATGTCCTTTCACCCGTTATCAGTTGTGTCATGCTTCCTTTTCCTGAGGAGCTGGACCCCCAGCCAGGTTAACAAAGGTACATTTTCAAGTACGTGTTAGAGGGATTAGGTAGGGAGTTGGAAATATAAGACTAAAATTACAGGCTATTTAAATCCTAACCCATAATTGAATTTCACTATAGCTCAGTGGTTTCGGCAGTTAGAACTGAGAGGGCATAATTTGAAGGTAGTTTGTAAATGAGAGTAAGGCTGTTTGACCCTACACACCGTGCGAATCTCTGGGCTGACTGTGAGACCTGGCGGGTGGTGCATAGGCCTTGCTGCGATGGTTTGAACCACCACAGTGCAGCCTAGGGTGTAACGGCAATTCAACTGACCCTCTTTCGGGCTACTAAAACTGCTGAACTCTGTTGCTGTATGGAAGGTTCCCTTTCAAAAGTGACTTATTTTAAAATTTTGGAGAACAAAAAAATCAATACAGCCATTTCTGAGACTCTGCCATACATAAAATGTATCAACTCACACTTTTGAAGATTGGTTCTAACCGATTCTATTCTCTTGTAACTCCAGTGTGTCATTGGTTTAATACTTCAAATACAGCTGCGTGTAGCTAGGAATGAGCTGTTACAGCTTATACATATTTCATGAAGAAATACAAAGTTCTGAACTTTTGAAAACTTCCTACCCTGCT
>NW_010417926.1:10345-67606 GCF_000710305.1 Buceros rhinoceros silvestris | reverse complement strand
AACATAGTTTTTCTTCTACATAACCATTGTTGTTACTTTATCTTTTCTTTTTTAAAAAAAATTTATTCATTTATATTTTCTTCTTACTAGTTAGTTGTTGTGTGCTTAGATGGAATTACAAAAATATTTTTCTGTTGCTTTTATGAACCATTTTTGTGGATCAAAATTAGAGTGGATTTGGGTGAATTAGGGCAATATAGGAGAGGGCTATTGCCATTCTTCCCGTTGTGGTCTCTCTGCATGTTACCAGAGAATAATCTTGGCCTTGGTTTGACATGAACCTCCTTTGTTTCTCAAAGTTCACAATACTACATTTTTAT
This sequence comes from Buceros rhinoceros silvestris, assembly GCF_000710305.1. NCBI lineage: Eukaryota > Metazoa > Chordata > Aves > Bucerotiformes > Bucerotidae > Buceros > Buceros rhinoceros. The sequence goes on along the minus strand of NW_010417926.1, from coordinate 67,286 downwards.
TCTAAATGTTAAAAACAGTTTATTGGGATATGTGCAAGTTTTTTAACAAATTACTATATGTATCTGCTATAGATAATGTCTTTCCCATACTATACAAAAATGACTGCCACTCCATTAGTGTCAGTAAAAAGACCAAAGATAAAAGTTGTGTCTCAAACCGTGCAACATTTCATGTTTGTCTGGTAGTACAATCTGAACTGATCTCTTAGGACTTCATCCTGTGCCTTGACCTCTTAGGCCTGGTCCACACAGTTTTCTCACTAATTCAAGCAGAAGAAAGGTCAAAGGCTGTAGTGCAGGATAATAGAAATATTTTGTAATTATCCAGTTTCCATATGTTAAATATTAAGTAGAAACCAAAGCTTTGCCAAAACAAAGAAGCAATCTTCTTGTATGGGACTGCCAGTAAACTATACCAAAGCCACCCCCGTCCCCCCCCGCCCCCCGTGGATGTAGCTGTAGTAGTAGCTGGCTTTTTAAAGTTACCGTTTTGGGTACAATAACTTTACTGTATCTGTACAGAGGCACCAGTAAAATGATCCCTAGCCCTAAAATTATAGTTTTGTTCTTTTTAGCTATTAACTTCTGAGCACATTTTTGTCTCGTGTCACTGGACTGCAATAACAGTACAATCCCTATTGCTTTCAGACTGGAATCTCATTTGATCACAGGCATTCAGGAATATTTACACCCGCTTGTAATCCTGTGAAGGGTATTTAACCATGGTATACGCCACCACTTATTAACAATAATTAGTGTTTAGGTTTTATCTTCGCAGGAGGTATATCCCATACAGTCATTAACTGAGTACCTGCTTTTGAACTAAATGATTCATAAGGATTGAAAGCAATTGTAACTGGTGTTTTGTTTTTTTTTTTTTTTATAATTCAACTATTTCAGAACTCTAAAATGCAGCATACAGACCAGGCAACCTTAGAAATGTTATCATTGTGCTATCATTTTAGGATAGTGTGGAAAGCCTGTTTAGTACCTTTTTCACTTTTTCAAAGCAGTAGTGCAGTGTTTACACTTGAAATGCTGGTTTTAAAAATCTACGCAACCTTTTGAAATCGAAGTAAATTCTGGAAATACATATACAATATGATATCTCATAAAGTAGATAACAATGTATTATGTGTGTGTGTCTGTGTGTATATACACGTGATTTGAGTTTAATGCAGGGGACCACCATACCGCATCCACGTAAATTCTATATAAATCACCACAGTTCTGCTGGAGCTTTTGAAGTCCCTGATTCTGGCAGTGAAAGGCTGTGGGTTACTGCAGGGTGTTTTCTTCAATACTTCGGCATTTTGAGTTGGCTGCCTTACTGTGATGATGTGGAGCCAACAGTTAGTGCTGGTGGAAGGAAGGAAATCAACACGACTCCTTTCTCTCTAGCCTATGCATTTTACTACCTGAGGTGACGGCAGCCTGTGCAAGAAGTGCTGCCTTCTTGTTGCCCCACCTGACATGGATGCACAACTGAGAAGAGGCACTTCTTCGGAAATCAGGGAGTTAATTCTTTCCAGTAGCACTGCTTGGCACACACTAGCACTCACATAACAAGAAAGCAATTGCACGGCCCTCTTCAGACTGTAACTGTATCCAGCTCTGAAAATACTATTTTGAGCTTTGTTTCCCCTTTCCCAACTGGACTCAGAATGGTATGGCATTTTATTTCAGCTAGCTCAGGATGGGTTATATTTCCTTCTGGGCTAGTGAGAAAGCCTTTCTGTATCTGCTTAAAACAATTGTTTTAAAAAGATGTTAATTAAAGTTTATCCTCTCTAGTGGGAGCTGTTCAGCTCTATGCCAGACAAATCAGCAGTGTGGACATGCTACAGGTGTGCCAGAGATTTAAGTGCTCTAAAGTTCTTGAAGAAATCCCAGGGCACCAGCCTGTGTTATCTGTTTAAGATAAGACACAAAATTTTCTCAGACTTCAAAGATTTGCAGTGAGACTTCAAGTTCAGACTCAAGGAAAATTAGAACTTGCTGGGTACGCATATGCTTGAGAATGCCAAAGGAGCAAGGATGCCCCAGCAGTGCCTGGGCACACTGCCTGTAGTTATGCTTCCAGATGTCAGTAAGAAAGTCAAATGGACAGAAAGCAGAGCATGGTAACACGGTAACTGCTCCAGAGCCTACGATTTTCAGAGCAGCACAGACTTCGCTGAAGTGCAGCACTGGCCCCCAGGCTATTGCTTTCCTGAGAGAAGGATCTATGATGCTGTACCTCAGTAATTCGTGAAAACTCTGCCTTTTGCAGTGGCAAAATAGTGCTTAGAGTAAAACCATTGCATTTCATCTGGGTCTACACAAAAATGTCCTCAAGCACATGGTATAGAAATGAATTGCAAGAGCTCTGTGTTATTTTTTATTTCTAATCTCTAATTCAGCTTACTACAAAGCTGGACTACAGATAATAATGGCAATTTAGGTGAAAGGTGTATTGATTTTGTTCAACCATTTCCCCCCATTCTGGCTGTAAATCTATAGGTCTCCAAATAATATGGTGGCTGCTAAAATTTTTTTGACATCTGTACTTCAAGTAAGTATGGCAAGTATCTGAGACAGTAGACTGTCTACTTCTTCGGGGTGATTTTTCACATATCTTTACAATTCACACGTAAGTGAAGGTGGCTCTGTGATACATAGCTGTAACAAGTGCTTTTACGTACATTATAAAAATCTCACCATGGCAACATCTTTCTGCTCATCGTATTTATAGTGAGAAAAAGAAAACAAGCAAAAATAATATTAACCCTGAAGCCTTTCTGAAATTTAGAGGTTGAAAGAGTATCCTAAGTCAGGGTTCTTTTTTCATAGCTGTCTGTAAAGACCTATTTTTTGGTTGGGTCACTGTGACCAAATACAACTTGGTTTTAAGGGAAGAAAGTTAGAAAAAAAAATGGCATGTTTACTTAGCTCCTCTGAGACCTAACCACACTGGGCATAATGCAAAAGCCCAGGGGTAGTCATAAAAAGAGATACCAGTTTGGAAATTACCCCTCAAACATTTTCCTGTCACCCTATAACCTGGCATCATGCAAACCTGGCCCAAAATGGATTGGCAGCCTTCTGGTAGGGGCTTTCCATGCCTTTAAGGAGTGGCAGTGTTTTCTCTATTCTCTTGCTACCTCGTTTGTCCAGTCATTTGAAGGACTGGAAATGCCTAGAGGGCACTGGGAGGAATAATTGTAAAAGAGTGTGTTAGGGTGCCTGCACTAGAGAACTGCACTTCTGGGTGCTCCTCTTGTTATCATCTAGGGGGCCACACGTGGAGAGATATTCCAGATAACGTGAGCCAGAATAACATCAATTACCTCTATTCTTGCATTTTCTCTATCCCTCTCCCTATAGTCTCCACAACCCTGTGTTATAGAAACACTATTCAAGCAGTGTGAAAGAGGACTGTGGGCGCAGCAAAAGGCTGACATAAAGCTAAATGCAACTACAGTGCCTCAGGCCATCATTTCTCAGGTAACAAATGAAAATGGAAAGATTCTTAGGGAGTTCGTCACCCACAAATTCCTTGCAACTGTGGATAAATCCGTGGATGGTCTAAATATCTAAACAAACCATACCACTTTGACACTTAGGTACAGATATAGGGTCTAGAGTTTAACCACCTACTTTAGAAATCATTAGATTTATTTCTTATTTCACTCTAGTTCATTCCCATTCATTTAACTTTTTTAGAACAAGTTCTTTGTTTATATTCAATATAAATAGGGAAGGAAACTAAGGGAAATATAAAGAGATTCTGAATTAAACCCAAAAAATCCAACTATTTTTAATCCTTCATGAATTTTTCATTACTACTTCCCACAAAACACCTCCTGCCTTCTCCAAATGTTCTAAAAAGTGCTGCCATTCTTGGGAGATAAAAGAAGTATAAAATAATTGTATTAAGCAAAATTCCTTCATTTTTCTCAAACAACTGCTATGTAGTGACTTTCCATCCAATGTTTTCTGCACCGGGAATAGGTTCTGCAACTGTCAGGAGAGTAAAAGCAGTGTAAGCTGCACTTACAACCTGTAAGGGAACTCAAGCTCACTCTTGATCACTTCTTTGTTACTGTTTTTAGGGGGGGAAAAAGTGGCACTGGTACCAAAACTAGTAGGATGCTCGTTCTTAGCACTATGCCAATCAACTTTCTAGCCACGGCAACCTGAATAAACTGGAGTAGGGAAGAATGTGGAGAAGAGGCCATAAGACCTGGCTGGAGTGATACTATCCTAGATATCTCAGGCTGAATGCAAAAGACGGTCTAAAATCTAGCAGAGGCGGAATTTATTGAATATTAAGTTTAGAACTGGATGAAAAAGTTGTCGAAGTTTGGCTTCTTTCAAATATGTTTCCCCATATAAACTCAGTTGGTCTCATAGAGCTTAGCTTTCAGTTGTTTTGGTTTTACAGATGCAGAGATTTTACCAGTTCCCCAGAAGACTTTTCAGAACAGGACAAATGGTAAACTCTCCAGATCATCTTTTAATTCTGAACTGTTATGCTGAACCTAGCACAACACGTACCGGATCTATAACTATTTCAATCTAGTAAGTTTTGGTAATACATATACCTTGGAGCAAAACTTTTTCTGCTTGTACAGATATCCCAGATCTTATTCTACGAGGCTGCCTCAGGTAGGAATGGGATGGCACGGACACATGCTTGTAGGTTGAATCACATGCTAGAGGTGCCCAATCTGACAGCTGACATGGTGTGCAGGCATCCCACCACAGAGACCACTTGGATTGCAAAGACCATTTTATCAGATAAATATTCTCTGGCTGCTCTGCTATATTTAAACCTTTCTCCTACTTCGGGATCAAATGCACAAGATGCAGCCAGTGGTGAGTCAGTCAGTTATGCCCATCATTTAGGTCCTGGCAAAATGAGGGGGCAGACAATACAGTGAGGATGAGGCAGGGACAGCATTAGTTTACTTTGAAAATAATGACTAATACTTACCAAATCAGTTGGTGAGGAGGTAATGTGGAATGACCTTGATCAGTGATCAAAACTGACTGTGTTAGGCATTCAATGGAGATGGCCTTACTTAGGGAACATGAAGTGCAAAACGACACCTGCCTTTAATACTCACTTCACTCTTAGTCCAGGGCTCTGATACATCAGAAATTAAGTCCTTGCTAAGCATAGGTTGCCCTTGACTACTAAGGCCAGAAACCTCGAGCTGCCTAAAACCATGGCATGGGAAACAGTGACTGAAAAAAAGTTTTTGTTCTGGGTGTCTTCTAGGCTATAGAGAAAGCGAGTATTTTGCCAGTCTGGTGCTCAGAGTGATCACCAAAACTTAATTGTTTGCTTAAGCAGCCTTTGGAGCAGTGAGAGCTAACAGAGCTATAAATTGGCAGGGCTGGCCAATGCAGTTGAACAGCAGAAAGACTTTCAAAGAGGCAGTTTTGCTCCCAAGTGCTTATTGTCAGCTCTTTGAGTTAAACAGATTTTAACAACCCAAACAAAAACTCCACAGGGGAGCTTTTTACAAACAGAAAACAAAGGAGCCCTGCTCCAGCTACATCAAAGCTTCCAGTCCTTTGTAACCTCCGGTGGCACTTTGTTTCATCCAGCCCCTAACTCAATGCTAATGTCAGTTTTCCCGCCTATCAATGAACCATTTTTCTGGAGTTTCCTGATCTAGCTTTTAGCTGACTTCAGAGAAGAAAGAGAATTGCTTCAGGCAAAGCTACAACCATGCCCATTACCATATCGTGGTTGCCCCCATGAAAGGTGTCGAGAACACCTCTGTCATGAAGGTTTAAAGACAGGTGCCTCTGGATTTGCTGATGTTGAAGTCATCCTGTTCAGATTTCCCTTACTATATTGGCTGCCTTCTCTCGTGCAGGCTGAGTCAGATTTGGGCTGACAAGTCTTAGGATAAGATGATAACATTTATTTTGTTCTTTTTTTAATTCATTTTTGTCCCTCAGCCCAATGTAAACAAGGGATAGTAATAAGAGATTTGAATTTATGAAAAGTTCATGATAGTGGAATTGCAGACACATTTAAGAGAACAGCATTACTTTGCATTTAGTGTGGAGTTTTTAAAGTGTTTTTGTTCGGAATATGATTAAATTTAACTCTGCAGTTAAAAAGGGGATGTTCCTGTAGCTCTGGATAATTAATGACAGAGTAGGATGCAGCCTCGTCTGAGTAAGGCAGAACCATCTCATGGCTGTTCCACTTTAACATGACACAAAGGAGTACATGGGGCACTGGTAAATCCATAACTAAAGAGAAAAAAAAAAGGAAAAAAACCAAGAAAATAGTATGTGGGCAGGATGGAGAAATTAAATACATAGTTGTATATAAAACATTGTAGGTACAGTTGAGGTTTCAGTTGTATGAAACCAACGGAAAGTTCTGAATCATCAAAACCCACAACATTACAGACCATCCAAAATTTATACTTTATTTCAAAATCTGTGCATATAGCCAGAAGATATTAATGAGATTTGAATAACCAATTTCTTAAATCTGTGTTATTCTGTATAAATTTGAGGGGGAGCACTGAAGAGGATAAAATGACAAGCCTTATTGCAGCACAATATATCAATCTCAAATTCACTGGAGTCACCTTGATACCTGTACTGTTTCCCTGCTTGCTTCGATTACCCAAATAGTCCCATCAGTACAACATTTTCCGAAAACATTGTGTTGCCTCCTCCTTCTCTGCAGAGCCTCTCCTTGCTGGTGGAATGTTATGTTCAACTCAGCAGAGACTTAGAGTGCTTTGAGTAGACAGTAAACACGAAGTGACAAAAAGCTGTAATGCAGAGTGCTCTTTCTGTCTCAGTACAGTACCATGATGGGAGCACAAAAGAATATGCAATATTTCACTGTTATTAACAAAATCTTTAGAATTTCTAGTTATTTTGCATATGTCAGTCTTTGGGTTCCTAACTTGAAATCCTTCAAAGAGCCATGAATTTTAGAAATCTGTGGGAAAAAGAAAAAAAGTATTTCAAAGTACTTCAGATTAAGGGCACCTAATTTTAAAAATCTTAAATCAACACTATTTCTTCCCTGTAACATGCATGTAAAAGCACACAGTTATCCTCCTGCCTCAGAGTCTTTACTTCTGTACTCTGGAATAGACAGTGGGAGCTGGGTAAGGAGGTGTCCCAGGAAGCCTAGTGCTACACCACTCTCTTCATGATAGGCAATTCCATTTGCTTCTGCCTGACTGACAGTAAGACTCCTCTCTTTGCTGAAGTCTTTCTGCAGTTACCCAAATTTCTTCAAGGCCAGCAACGGCCTGATAGAAGGAGGTAAAGAGAAAGAAGAATTCATCCTGTGACGCCCCTAATCCAGGGAACAAGTGGATCAGTTGAGTAGGGGGCAAGATAAGCATGGAAGAAACTTTTAGGTACATGATGCAGTGGGATTCAAAAATTAAGGGAACTGAAGAGGATCCATCTGGATCGAGTGAAGGATGGGTAAAAGAAACATGGAAAACCTATTTTAAGGTATCAACATTAGAGCAAATAACTAGACCACTGACTGAGCCCTGGCCTGAGGTTAGGTAAGGACACAGGATGTGGAAAATTACTGGACATTACATGAGAAAGCACTGAACATAATTGCTAAGAATGTGAGAAAATGACTAAAGTTACAGATAGCGCCGTGCAGGATGGCTGGGTTTCACAGGTGGTTAAGGGGGAGTTTTGTGAGAAATGGAACAGAAGGCCCAACTTCACAGATAATTGAGGTGTTCTGGAGACCTTTGGGGGAGTAACATCTTGCAATGCATGAAGGTAACACTTAGACCACAAAAGGCCAAGATTATCTATGTAATGGTATCAGAATTGGAAAATTTGGGATGGATGTAGCAAAACCCAGAGCAATGAGGAAAAAAAGTAATTAGGTAGGTGTTGTGGAGGAGACCAGGGCAGAGGAAGTGAGTGATGAAAAGGTGGGAAGTGAAAAAGGGATATCCAAGTACACAAACCACAGGATCAGTGCAGTCTGGGGTATCTGTTGGGCAGCCCTCTACTTGTCTGTCATAGTTGGAGCAAGACAATAAACCAAACCCACACCTTTGACCATACTGCACAAGCAACATCTGCTTCTGCATGAGCAGGAGTGAGGCAAGCAACATGTTTTCCTGGGGTGCTGTAGAACCACCCCTCCAGATCAAATGGCCATCTTGGTATCACCATGTCAGTGCTCGGTCCAGGTCCACCAGCATCCACAGCTGCCTGTCACTCACTAACAACAATATGACTGACAAAACTGAAAAGTAATTCTGTATTTAATCTGCTAAATGATTATTATTGACTCAAAAAAAAAAATCACTAAAACCTATTGACAGTGGCAAACTGGTTTTTTGCAAAGGTGATTTTTTTTTAATTTACTTTTTGGCATAGAGAAAATGGATGAACATTAAGAATTCTTTTCCAAAGACAAAATTGTGCCCTTATTGCCCACAGGATATATAGAACAAAAATAATTGTGACCATTCATTAAAAAATGTAAAAAGCCCTCACAAAGGAAAATTATTTCATACAACTGTTAAAAAAAACCTATGGGGCTTGAAAGAAACAGTCATATTTTTCGTGGTTCTCTAAATTCATTATTCTCTAGTTCTCTTACTTGTATGGCCTTTTCAGACAGTATGTTGGTACCTTTAATAAACCGGGCAGCTGTGAAGACCTCATCCCTTTCACTGGTCTCCTCATCTCTGTCCCTCTTGTTTTCTTAAGTCAAATGAATGATTGTGTAATCCTGAATAGTGGTACAGACTTAAAAATATCACCTAGGATCAATCTGCTTTTCATTGTGTCTGTGTAGGCTGAAGAATTCTGCCTTTGACATTGTATGTAAAAGATTTATTTCTGTCATCCACTGGAGCATGCCATATATACAGATTCCTCTTGAAACCGCCATGGCTGGTTACATTTTTAACAGTATCTCGGACTGCGAAATACCTGACACGTCAACCAGATACTTATTGTCTTTTATTGTCATGTTAAAACTTGAAGGTTCAGCTCCCTCTGAGTACCACTTTTTCCCTCATAAAGAATCCGGTAAAATTCAGTATTTCTTTCTTGGGAGGGGGTGGACAGAAGTGAACAGAAGTGCAAACGTTCATGTGTTTCACTACATCGAGTCCTCTTCAATTATGTGAAAATTGCCAGTTGTCACAATTCAGAGTAATACTTTTCAGTGTATAAATTACATAAAAGAAAACTGTAACCTTCTTATGGTGGTGATTGTAAGGTCGCACAGAGAGGATGTAGTTAGTCACGCAGCCCCTTCCAGGCACAAAAAGTAATTCACACCCGTTTCTACCCAGGGTTGCTGGCAGAGGGGCAGGAGGCAATGTCTGGGGGGGACTGACGTAGCAGGGAGCTGGAGTATTGCCAGGCTGCCTGAGGAGCTGTGCTCTGCGTGTTCCTGATATCCCAAAATTAAATGGAAACAGTGGAAGTTGAATCCTCCCACCCTCACCATTCCCTACCCCTCCACTGCATTCAGCAGAAATATGACTGGCTTTCTGCGAGCTCATTTCTGCAATTTTGCTCTTAGCATTACTATGCAGTAGTCATAAATTTTCAGAGGAGTTTTAAATGTTATAGAATATACCTGTAGGTTATGTGTTTATGTGCTCTTTTCTGCTCTTTTTGCAATAAAGAATGACTTGGTTTGACTCTGGTGAGAGAATTTAGGTCTGGTTCTGAGTTTCACTACATACTGCTTGTGCTCCCAACAGTTTTGCTTCAAGGACTTCTATGCTGGAATAGCAGATGAAGAAATAGTTGTGGGCATGTTAGGTTTAGGATAACTGTAAACCCTCACGTGGCACAGCTGTGGAAAACATGCCTTTTACTAGGTAGTACTGTTTGTAAGAACAGATGAAATGTTTTGCAGCTGGAAAAGGGGAGATGCCAGTGTTGCTGTAGAAAGTATTTGAAAGACTTTCTCTACACTATTGTTCTGGACAGCCTATCGAAATGTTCAATTCAAAACAGGGAAAATGCAGAGAGGACATTCCAAAAGAACAGGCACAAGGAGTCTGTTCTGTGAGAGGCAGTTTAACCGTTTAGCTCATTTAGCTCAACAAAAGAAGGCTGAGAGGACATATGATTACTCTTGGAAAATATAACTGCAAAGTAAATACCACAGAGGAAGAAGGAACAGCACGAACCCTGAGAACAGATAAATTAGAGGCAGATTTCTAACCAGCAGTGAAGTCAGGTTGTGGAACAGTAGTGTAAGACACATGTTTAGATGGACTTAACAAGTACGGAAGGTCCAGCAGCATGTCGGCACTGACTCGTCCCATTTGTTTCTGTCTAAGCTTGCTGTAAAACCATGGTTTCAACTGAGTTTTAACCACAGCAAAATTTTTATCAAATGGCTTGTATTTTCAGTTTTGAAGTTAATTAATTCTAAATCTCTTTGAAGTGAATAGGAGAAAAGTTTCTCACTTTGCTGTTTGAATGGCAAGTGTTGGATCACAAGTGTGTGTCCCATCTTTTAGAAAGAAGAAAACTTTGTGTAGTTGGAACTTAAAAATTTGGCACTAGAGAATCTGATTTTTTTTGAAAGATAACGGGGGAGGGTGTTCATATTTTAATTTTCTAGCTTAGGCTTATAGCCAAGCTTTAAACCTGTGAAAATAAAGGAATATAACAAAATACGTGACAAAGCTGCAGTGGTTACAGTGCCATAATTCTATAGAAAATGTGTTCTGTTATGTTAATGAAGACAAAATATGTATTTTTCCTTGCAATATAAATGTTTTCCATTACCTTATGGTTCAGTATTATGTCTAAGAAACGTATTATTTCTAATGAGACTATTTCTTATACTACCAGAGGTACACTTATCAAGTTTCGTTAGTGAAAAAAATTCTGTGTTAATAATGAAACCATCTTAATAAAAACATGAATCACAAACTAAAGAAAAGCTGAAGAGCTGTGGCAAACAAAACCTTGTGATGTCACCACCTGTTCTGCTGAAGTATCAAATAAACTGTCATAATTACATGTAGAAATACCTCAAAGTTTGCAAAATCATAATTTACATTTTGGGAAATACCAAAATTGGAGATTGCCTGTGTAGCTTCATGCATTACATAATTTCACAGCACTTTTTCCACAGCACCCTTGCCTTTTTAAGTACCATGGTGGAACAGTTCTCACAAAAAGCTGTTCAGCACCTTCTGACACACTTTTTATGCTGTGTGTGGCACCAGTTGTATTTGTTTCTCACTGTTCAAACCATCTCAGAACAAAAATAGTTCACGCATAGACTTTTCTGTCTCATTTATCACTACTGTCTCTGAGGGCTTCACATCGACTAATTATTTAACTTCACAAACTCTTGCAAGATAAGGGCTGGCGTTTAATTGAGGCACAGAGAGGCGAAGGTGAAAGTATCTTCTAACTTGGAGATGCACTGTTCAGGTGCTCTGAAAATGGTGTTTAGAACAATAAAGCTCTTTATGTTCAAATTACAAATGATTATTCATCTCAGCTGCAATAAATAGGGCTCAGCATTTCTGTCAATACAAACCTAAACTCAGGACAGACACCGAGAAAATAAAAAATGAATGGTGTAAGTGCCGTGCTTAATGAGAGGAGTACAGGAAACTTCTGACAGATGCAGATCTATTATGTGATTTTCTGAGCTAGCATTTATCTATCAGGATCTGTTTTCTTTTCCAGCAACTCCCCTGCCTCATTTTCAAAGATCACCACCTCCAAGTTTGAGAATGGTCCATTTCTGTGAGCAGGAAATCAAGCAAAGGCAGCAGGAGGCCTACATGGACGAACAAGATGCTCCTGCCTAAATTCACCCATAAAGGAAGTGCATGCAAGATACGGAAGCAGAGAGAGGTGACCCGGGAGGAAAACAGAAACACCATCCAAGCTTGCAGGGATGGGGTTAGGAAAGCCAAAGCTCACCTAGAGTTGAATCTGATGGGTGACATAAAGGGCAACAAGACAGGCTTCTCCAAGTGTATTAGCGTGGAAGGAAAACAAGAGAAAACGTGGGCCCACTGCTGAGTAGGGCTGGGGCCTGGAGACAAAGGACGTGGAAGGGCCTGCTGTACTCAATAACCTTCTTTGCCTCAGTTTTTACTGGTAAGAGCATCCTTTGGCAATCCTGGGTCCTGAGACCAGTAGGAACGTCTGGAGCAAGGAGGACTCACCCTTGGTGGAGACTATCAGGTTAGTGAGCATTTAAACAAACCAGACATGCACAAGCCCATGGGACCTGTACCCATGAGTGCCAAGGGAGCAGCTGAGGTCATTGCAAGGCCACTATCATCTTTGAGAGATTGTGGTCATCAGGAGAGGTTCCCAAGGACTGGAAGAAAGTAAATGTCACTTCCCTCTTCAAGAAGGAGGATCCAGGGAACTACAGCCTATTTAGTGTCCCCATGATCACCATGATTCCTTCCCCATGGGAAGGAAATGGAGCAACTCCTCCTGGAAACCACTTCCAGGCTTGCCCTCTCCCTCCAAAAACTTTCTTCCTTGGTTTCTGTTTCCTTGTCCTATTCCTCATTCTATCTATTTCTGTCAGCTCACTTTTCAAGACTCCAGTTTAAACTCATCTCTGTCATTCACTTTAATGAAGACCTCACTGGTTGGTGTAATGCCTTCCTCACTCCTCCTTTTCTGAGTTGTCCGTCTCCTTCCCAGTTACTGTATTCCAAATTAGTTTCCACTTTTCTCCGTCCCCACTGCCACTCCCTATGCCCTTCTCCCGCCTATTTGGTGAGATAGACTAAATGTTTCTTAAAGGCTGAACTGCTCTGTCTGAAACTTTCTCCAGCTAAAAATAAGTAGCCTGAAGCACACAACACAGAAAATACAACTCATGTGGTTGAAGTTTCTGAGTGCTTGCAGCTGAAAACATGCTCTTAAACAGCAGTGTTAAGCAACCTCCGTAAGAGACAGACCTACTAAAATACCAATAGCGTATCCCTTTAGAAATGTTCAGGACTCCTAAGTGCTGTCCCAAGCAGCTGATGTCCCTTATAGCACAAAATAGCTTGTATATTAACTATCCATTAAAGCATCTAATGATAAAAAAGCAGGATTTTTTCCAGGAAATACATGAAAATACTCGAAGAATATGTTAAGTGTTCAAAGACTTAACCTATAATATACATCATTAAGCTTCTCTAATTCTAATGACCAAGATACTGAAACCCAAAACAAATACTGTCCAGAAATTAATGACATTTTGCCTGCAGAAACGCACACAAATCCACTGATGTCAACGCATAGTTCCTAGAGGACATTATTTGGAGCTCATGTCTGCAGCCATAAAGTTGCATTAACAGTCTATTTGTATGAAGAAAACTATCACCTAGAGAATATAAATTACTCTATTAAAATATTTAGAGAATGTTTGTGAAAGCAATAAAATGAATTCAAGAAAAATCATAAAGCCACTATTATTTTTGAAAAGACGACTGTAAATTCATAGTTGAAATTATTTCCATGGTACTCTTCACATATATAGACATATATAAATAATAAATGCTATGTTAGTGGCAAAGGAGGATTTTTAGAATGTTGTTCAATGGCTAACAAAGATGAAATCAACTGAAACATGTTTTTAACCAGAGAATAAATCTTGTTTAAAGGCTTTATAAAGGAACCTTATAAATTTAGACCAAAAGCCTGAATATATTTTATGTACTCTAGACATCACTTTGGCCTCTGTTCACAAGAAAACTGGTATAAATTTGGAATACCTCCTTTGAAACAACCTAAGGCTTTCAGAGTATATGCTCCTAAATCCAAGAGAAGAATATAACCCAAGGGCCCAAATCCAGCTTTACTGAGCAAAAGACATTTGGTCTGGCTGCAGGAGGTAGAGGCTATGGCAGCTGGCCAGCCTTTCTCCCCAAGAAGTGATGTCAGACTAGTCAGTAGATCCCTTTAGGCATTAGACATCATGGGAAATAGCCAGACTCTCTTCTGAATGGGAGGTGTTAGAGAGAGCCAGCTGGCATCTCTTTCAGAAGGCTCAAGAGAGATGGCCACCACCTAAAAGCCTTACTGGTTGTTGACCACTTGTTTCAGGGCTGCTCTGACTTGCTCTCAATCCTCATTCTTTTTGTAACATAAAGTAATTTAATTTATGACCACAAAAAGTGCAACAAGAAAGGGAAAAGATGGAAAATATTATGCTAAATACAGCCAGCCATACACTTGAAAATGTAAACATCAAACTATTCCCTAGATATGTAATTAAAGGCAGCTTCAAAGAGGGAAAGGCACATTTTTAGCAAATACATTGTATTTTGTATATGCTGCTTTTGCCTGAAGAACAGTCTGGTTTTCTACAGGAGCACAGCAAACTGCTTTTAGAGGGATCATCAACTAGAGTTTGTGGCTAATCACTTGGAGCTCCCATGAGACGTACAGAGGCATGACATGGAAAACAAAATACAAATACAAAAGCAAATGTTGCACATCCAGCATGCTGCCCTTTCCTTCCCAAGACCTGAAGGATGGCACACTTAGCCACACATTGGAGGGGTGGGTAACAGGAGGAGCCGTCCTCTGACACATACCCCCTTCCCAGCTCTATGAAATCGGTGCTGGAAAAAACATCAGGAGAAAATACTTCTGCTCCTACTCTGTAGTGTCAGTACCACGCAGGGAGCTTGAAAGGCTGTGCTGGAAGGCTGATTAACAGCACCAACTGTTAATAAGTGCCAGGCTCCCATCCCATCCACTGCTGCAGTCCCCTCTTCTGGGAGCTGCACAAGGCTCCTGTAAACGTCTCCTCCTTCGGCCTCTGCTTTCACTCAGATCCCCAGTCTCTGGAGAGAGACACACATGCAAGCTCTGGCCCCATGAAGCCCCATGTCTCCCTCCATGCATTTGGACTACACTGCCAGAACCAGCTCATAGTTTTTCCCCTTTGCACATTCCCCTTTGTGGGGTGCAGAGTTAACTGAGTCCACTGCTCTTACTGAGCCCAGTGAGTGCTGCTGAGTGGCCTCTCTCCACGGAAGTGCCTGTATTTGCACCATGAAATTTCCTTTCAAACTCTGACTCATTGCATCCTTCTAATGGCCTTAATCTTCTGCAGTTGGAAGGGGAAGACTGTAAGATGGGCTGTTAGGACTTCCTTCATCCGTTTATAAAACCTTTAGCATATCGTTACTAGCAGACCCAGTCTGTTTTTCAGAGCTCTGCTAAAGGAAAAGTAAACAGGAGGACAATGGCTGCTTTACTGTCCCAGTTTGCTATCTCGGGCAACTGTCTGCTTTGGCTGTTCCATGTGAGAACCACCTAAAAGCAAGCATTGATAAAAAAAAAAGTTTCCTGAATAAATATACAAGCAATTTTTTAATCATTTATTTTCTCAAACATTTTTCGCCTCAAATACAGAAGCCCAAGAAGATCAGTACCAACTAAGATTTGAAATGTTTGACTTGTGTGCTCTTTCTTAACAGCTTTCACTTTTTGCAACATGTTAGCCTGTTTGTGGGGAAGAGCAGCTCCTTCTTTGGTATTCTTTGTACTAGTTAAAAAGATACCTTGGCAAAAAGATGCTGATGCTGAGGACTAGATCTAGTAGATTCCTTGTGGATGGAAAGTTATTTTTATAGTTCCAAAATACAAATTAAGAGATCTCTTATTTAACTTTTTCCAGATTTTTTCCTTGGATAAATGGGGGCGGGGGGAAGGGGGAAGCCAGAATGATGGCAAGGATACAGTAAAAAAATCTGGTAGCATACGGTGAACTGAGACCAGCTCTCATTTCACAGCAGTGTTCACCTTTGGACAACACAAAGGAGAATCAGAAAAGAGAGCCCGCAGATGCCTCTGTGAGTAATTTAAACTCATGTTTAAATCTCCCTTGTCTATGGTAGACCTTTTTATCTCTGGCAAGTAGTTTCTAGTGTCCTAATTCCTAAACATTCAATTTCTTCACCAAACTACAGATTAACACCGAACTGTAGAATAACAATTCAGTAATATGAAAAGAATGATTCATATGACTAAAACATGAGTTGATCATGTCCACATTCCTCGTGCTCCTGCTTTACACTGTTGTACTGCATTTGCTTAATAGCATTCCCTATACTTAAAAAATCTGCAAGGCATAAGATATATACATCTATTATTATGCTAAAGAGGCAAAACAGCATAGTAGCAAAAACTGTATGGCATTGTGTAACTTGTTTTTTTTGAAAACACGTCTAATGTAATGCGACGTGTGAACTGCATTTTAGAACAGCTGGAATCTCCTGCTCTACTAATTCTCCTTTGTGAGCAAGTGGATTTGAGACACAGTTTTTAAGAAAGAGCTGCTGTCAGAAAGAGTCGTACTTCAGTTAGATTAACATGGAGACATGTCATTATCTCTCCCATAAAGCAGTCTGCTCTGGCATTTATGTCCTTTCAGCCAGTTAAACTTTAACCCCACAACACAGGAACCAAAATTGAATATTTTTTCCATTTTTGTTTTTAAAGGGAAAAGTATAGAAAATATTTAAAACATAAAATATTCCTACAATCTACAGATTCTTTTAATTTTTGAGAAAATGGTAAAAAATTACACCTATATATGCTCTAATTTTGTCAAATATATACGTTTTAAGTGTAAGTTCTCAGCTTCCGAATCTTCCCATTATTCAGAATAGGGATATGGAGTCTGCTGGTGGCAGAATGTTTCCTTGAATAAAGACTCTAAAGGTTGGATAAAACAGCCCAAACACCTGGGATATTACCTTATTTCTACACTGCATGTTTGTTTTCATATATCTCTTATGAATATATTTTAACTCATAGTGATTTTTTCACCTGTCACTCTACTTACTCCCAGGATGTCTCAATAAAATGAGAAGAATCCTAATGCTATTTTGATTTAATTAATGCCTACAGATTTCAGAGTCCTCCGATTCAAGGAGGATTGGCTGAGTTTAATTTAAAGCTGTGGCCCCACCTGTCTGTCAGGTGGATTAAGATGGAAGGGTGGGGGAAGCACTTCTTGCAGGGTCTTGGGTAGATGGCTGTAATGGTTTCCTCGGTCCATAGCGGTTTATGGAAACTCAGAGAAGCAGCTATCATCAAAATTAATCTCCGGTAGGATATTTTCTTGTATTTGTTTTCACTTCAGTAGTTTAGTACTGTAACACCTGTGCCAAAGCACAATCCTCATATCTAAGTGGATTCTGAATTTTAGACCTATACTTAATTCTGAAGAGTCTAGAAAATTATAGGGTTTCTTGTATTGGCTGTTTGGGATTTTCTTAAGATACTGAATATGCCTTATTAACTGTGCTTGTGCTATTAACAGAAAATCACGGTTTGAGGAATGCCTGTTATCAGGACTTGCTCAAAACTGATAGTTGGGTCTCCTAGGAAAGATGCATGCTTCAGTGAAGTGAAGATAGGTTTCAAATGGGGAGGATAGGAGACAAGAGAGGGAGAGTTTTTAAACCAAATAAACTCAGTAAATTAGTTTGGGGTATGCTATTGCAAGAATTAAAAGTGTGAGTATGGTTTCTTTAAAGTCTAGTTCTAAGTTATTGTTATTATGAAGTTACTTAACGTCTCAATATTTGTAGTAAGCAAGTGTTTTGAATCTTCATATGTTGCTGCTTCATGGACAGGTTCTAGATTTCCTATATGGACTTCTGTTTGCAACTATAATGGTATAGGAGAAATTCTTATATCAGTGGAATGCAGGGAACCATTCTGAATTAAAACTGCATTCAAAATCTCCAGGGTTAATATCTGTTGCTTGATAAAACATAAAATGGCAAAACAATGATTCAACTAATGCTTAATTGCATGTAACTTCAAAAATCTAATTCCTGAAGACAGAAAAAGCAGTGAACACCCAGTCAATGGCATTACTTTCTATGGCCGCTGTGGTATTGATTTCTAGCTGTCTATCAAAGTGGTGAAAGCCAAGCCAAAGATTCTGGTATCATTGTTCTTCCCAAACTTGTAGGTCATAGTTTGTCTGCTAACATCAGGGTATGCTCCAAAGTTGCATATTATAATATTCATTCTTCGATTGTCAAGCTGTACAAATAGCTCTATTTTTGTAAAACTAATTTTCATCTTCTTTAATTGTGATACATGTATCAGCAGATGTCTCCATCTCATCTTTTTTTCCCCATCTCACTGAAGTTATGAATCAACTCCTGGGTGAAAATTAAAGAGGTGTAGTAGCAGAGAATT
Source organism: Buceros rhinoceros silvestris (assembly GCF_000710305.1). Classification (NCBI taxonomy): domain Eukaryota; kingdom Metazoa; phylum Chordata; class Aves; order Bucerotiformes; family Bucerotidae; genus Buceros; species Buceros rhinoceros. The sequence continues at coordinate 49,076 of NW_010417926.1, read as the reverse complement.
TTCCAAATTTTTTTTTCCCTCAACAATTAAGTTGCTTTAAGTAAGACAAAGAAATTCTTGATAAAAGATCCTTTGTATTTTTATTTAGGAAAATGCTAGGGATGACTGTGTTTAGAATTAAATCCTTAAGGGTACTCTTCTCCAAAGAAATGCAATGAGACATACCGTGTCTCTTGCAGTCAGCTGTGGACAGCATTCCTTTCACTAGTTTTGATTAATATGCCATCGTATCTGGTAAGATTAATGAACTGTGAAGGATATGTGGACACTGTCTCTTCATTTCAAAGAAAGATTGTGAAGAATTTAAATAAACTAACATGTAGATGTTTTCTTTTGTCAGGATCTGATTGACTGTTTCTGCCTTTAGAAAGTCTGTGGGGTTTTGTTTGTTTGCTTGTTTTATAGGTGGTTTTGGAGTTTGCAATTTTTAGGCCAAGAGCAACTACAAGCTATTATTTCAAAAAACAAGGAAAACTTATGCTAGATGAGCTGATTAGATTTGTATTAGCTACCAGGTGATGGTATGAGGTTTTAGAGGTGCTTTGTAAAGACAGATTTATTGTAAAATGATTTCTCAGAGAGCTGCTGTAAAATGGAAGAGTAAAAGGGAAAAAAAATTGAAAATTGAAAAGAAATGAAGAAAAAAGTTCTGGATGTAGGTGTATCTTCTCTATTACATTACCTCATAAAGAAATTTTTAATGACCATCAATGAATTTTATGTCTGATACTATTTCTAGCATGGGACTTCCTTTCCTAGGATATTCTGACAGACTTACAATTTGTATTTAAATCATTGCGAACTTTGTGAAAATCCTGATGTCAAAGATGTCACAGTTGTCAAATTAAAAATATGTTTGCTTTGCACAGTTTTGGGCAAGCTTGCCAGAACAGGTTTAAACCTGGGGTTTTTTTTTTTTTCCCCCTCGGGCTGGTAGGACACCTAGGCCAGTTTTTTGCTGTCATCTACAATGTGTTCAGCAAAATAGCATATGTGTCACTTAGTGAAATGTGTGAGCGATACCTGATGGTTCAGAGGTGGATAGAACCTGGGGATTATTGCACTTGACTCTAACCTGCCACACTGAAATTTTCACTCATTTATTTCTATGCTAATACAGTATTAATTGTCACATAAAGCTATCAGCAAAAGTTTGGCTCTTAGAAAAACAAGGGCAAAATTTTTGCTAGCTTCAGCAGAGCTGGGTTTTCAGGCAAAGTGAGCAGAAGTCTAGTCCAGTGGTGATGCTGATGCCCTTAGGGACTGCTCAGGAATAGTGTGAAGAACTCCAAATGGCTCTGTCTAAAAAAAACCATGCTGCTTTCTCTCCCATGCCTGTCCCACAGTGTGTTATTTGTTATCATCTGTGAATCGCCAAGCATCTTTGTGATGTTTATGTGGTATTATAATAAATAACTCTTAACACTTGCATGTTAAACAGAAGGTGATTTATAAAGTGCTGCTCAATCTGACAGCTGTTACTAGAGCACAGCCAGAATAGATTACTCACAAGTTTATTTTAATTATAGATAACCCTACACTGAAATACTATAACTACCTCTTTTGTACTAGGATTGCAAAATAGTGGTAAATAATAGCATGTGGTGTTCACCTTTGTAAAAGGAGTGCTGGCCTTCGCATAAGGAACTTGTTTTCAAGTATCAGATTTTCACCTGGCTCTTTTTAGCAGGTTTATGATCAAGTGAATCCACTTACAGAATTGGTTATTCTAGTCAAAATGTATAGAATATTCAGAAAGACCCATTTAAAATATGATGAACCAAAGTCCAACCTTCACAAGAAGAAATTTGCCCATCAGTCTAGGACCAGCGACTGTACTCAAGCACTAATCCCATCAAGTTTTTCTTTGACAAAAAACTGTCATCACCCACGGAAACAGTTCTACGCTTGTCCTTCAAGTGCTTCTTTTGTGATACAATGAGTCACATCTATGGAAACAAACCATGAGATGCATCAAAACTATGTAATTCAATACTATGGGAATTGCCTTATGGAAATAAGGAACTGTCTGTAGTTTTATGGATTAAGCAGATGAATTGGAAGAACTTAGTTTCACAATGTGAAGAAGACAACTTCCAAAAATACTAATTCAGAGAACTCTTATGCAAATCCTATCAAGTCCCAAATGATTCAGAATAAGAAAGTTAAATTAATATGGATCATAACTCTGACCATGCATAGTCACAGATATGGGACTGTTTTGAACAGTCTTTGAATTTTGATCACTAGAAGATCCTTACATACAGTAAATATTGGAACTTCTGTAGCAGACAGGAAAAGTTATATGGTTCTTTCATGAATATTTAATTGTAATAATCCACCAGATTAATAGGTACTCCAAAAATAGTAATGAAGGACAATTTCAATATATGCTCTGTAATACCTTGCACTCTGGATTTCCTGAAATAGGTCACTGACAGAGAATCCCTAGCTTAATTTTAAATGGTAAACCTTAATAGAAAGTGCTTCACTTATCTGAGGTGATGAGACCCTCTAATTGAATATTACACAATAGTAGTTTCAGACACTATTTTCCGTCTCTGTATTTGAACAAATTTTGTCGTGAAGTAATTCTTACAGTTGAATAGCATAACATGTTCTGTATTCAAACTTCAAGATACAGTAAGTTCATTGCAATAGCTTAGCTTGTATAATAATGCTTTTACAGAAAGCCTTGTCCGTTCTGTCAGTCTTTTCACCACTGATGTTAATTGTATGCCCTCTGCTGCTTTGTAGGAATGGTCATTATAAATCGCTGACTGCCCAAATGTAGGTACAGATGGAGTCAATTAACTGCTGCTTGCCTGCTCTGAGAGAGATCATCAATGCAGCATAGCTAAACGATACTCTCTAGTAACCATCTGGAACCATAATGACAAACTGTATCTCCTTGTCCAGGGGAGGCAAAAGTTCTGGAAGCCCTTGAGGCACGTGGCTTCCCTCAGAGATGCCTACAGTTACAACCAGCTGACCAAAAAAAACCACCAAGAACAAGAATGAGCAGAGCGTGTATTACTTATCTCTTTTATGAAAAGCTGAATGGGATTTGGTGGTAGAATGTAACTAACTGCCCAACTTAGTTTTTGGTGAAAACAAACAATACTGTTGAAGGTAATAGCAACTCCAGGATCAGCAGAAGAAACAAAAAGCTCACAAATAGACTAGGCGTGATCCTGGATGGACGTAAGAGAACCAATTAAATGTTGAAGACCATCAAATGGGTACAAAAGCTGTTCTTTTTAGTTCCAGATTTGCTTATTAAAAAGTGTAGTTTTGTATTACATATCCTGGTAAACCTCTGGTTTTCTTGAGAGCCACACTTGGATTTTTTTATGGCAGGTAGCTACAAGCTCACCCAAATCCTGATAGACCCAAGTCTTTCCAAAAGAGAGGAACGCACGTCAACAAAAATCTGCTCAGAATCACAATCTTACTGCACTATTATGAGGGCTCTCTGCTCATGGCAGAGAGTTGTAATTCTTTCCTTTCAAAACTGTAGCTGTTTGCAGTAAGGTAACATTGAAGTGCTCTCAGTTAAAACACGCCTGATCCGGAGCCTGAAGAAAAGACACATCTCCACTGAGTTCGATGGATTTGCTTTTGAATCCATAGAGTATTTTTATGTCTTTTAAATCAATTTAAGCTTTCTCCTTAAAGCAAATCCTTATTATTTCTAATATCGACCAAATCTAAACCAAGCAATTGCTCCTTAAATGGGTGGGGTTTTTTAAACCTTATTCACATCTTGCAACTGCTTGCAAACTCTAGCAACTTCATAGAATTGAATACTGACATGTGAATCACTCTTATTTTAATATTTGTTTGCAGGACCAATGTCTGAATCTTATTTTTGGTACTAGAAGATTTGTTTTCACTTGAAAAGCTTAATGCAGGAGACCTGGAAACTGTTTTGTTCTCTTGACTATGAACTTCACCTCACAAGGAATATGTTTTGTTGCAGCTCTTCACTTCTTTGGAAACTTCTCCGACACCAGTCGGAAACAAGCAAGCGGAAACAGGGATTTTCTGTCTCAGAAGACAAAAGGCTGAGGTAAGATCTGTTTCGTTTCATAAATGGAAGATGGAATGAGTCTTTCTTGGCCAAAGAATTCTTGTTTAAATCTATATTTAACAAAGTACTTCAAACACATGGCTAACGTGAAGTGATTGAGTTGGGCTGTTCGAATCAAAGGAAATATGAAAATCTTAAAATGGAGCAAATGTGCATCCACCTCAGAAAATCTGTGTCTAAAGAATTATTTTATTCTAATATATCACTGGTTTTGATAAAATCATTCTATCGTATGATTCAAATAATAAAAAGAAAGTCAAATGCATATAGTATTTAGTGTTTCAAACATGCAGTTCTGAAGAAAGTGGAAGGCCTTTCCATATATGTCTTTGAGGATTATAAACTGAGAGTTGCAGAAAAGCAAATGAAACTTCATAGACCCACTTATCTGATTTACCTTTTTTTCCCTGGAAGCAGATGCATCTAGCTTTACAAGGTACAATTCTAGCTGCTTGGTATGCAGCTTAAGACTTCTGTTAAGCAGAGTTATTGCTGGTTTATACTATGTCAATAAATATAAGAAAAAGAGCAGGATTCATCCATAAAGAGTCGAAACTATAGGAAGTCATGCAAGGTGAGGTAGAATCTCCCACCTTGCACTTTTTTAATTTAATATTTTTCAATTTAGGGGCATTGTCTTTAAAAATAGTATTAAAAAGAAAAGAAGCATGTGTGGGTGGTGGAGGGAGCTTGCTGTAGTAGACAATGGCTCACGGAGTACATGGCTTCTTGACAGGAGCTGATTCGTGTCTGGCCAGTTCACATTCCCAGCAGGGAAGGAGAGCAGCTTCAACTAAACCTGCTCTTAGAAATCACTGATCCACAGACCTTATGCTGTCCTTCGGCACAAGCCAGGGGTGAAAGCCTTCTCAGTGCCTAGCTTTCTATTAACTGGCATTTTATCCAGGTGAGGTACAGCTATCTGATAGATGAAGAGCAGGCAGTGACTGCCACCTCTGTTTATGCAGCCTTTAAATTGATATCTTCCATGTTTAGAAGTCCAAAGAAAAATTTGGAGGTCTTAGCAGGTAGGAGAAAGGGAAAGTACTTAATTTCAGGATCTGATTGCTTTTTAAGCTGCTTTTTGCACTCTCACTCTATACATTGTAATTCTCTTCAGGCTCCCCGTCATGCTAAAGCATGACATCTGTTACTGGAGTGAAGTAATGCAGGCATTTAAATGAAAGTGATTAATTTGGTCCTGGTCAAATCATCGTGAAAGGATGAGCACTAAAACCAATACGAAGGCTTAGTCCCAGTATCTTTTCGTAGCAATTCATTCCTGTTTTACATGTTAACTCCATGATGTATTTTACTCTTAATTGAGGGAGTTTGTTTATTATTATGAAGAAAGAAAATTGCATCTGTTGGTAGATAGGTAATGGCAATCGTGTATTTTTTTTTTTTAAGGGCTATCACAAGACCTATCTTGGCCCAGGTCTGTTAGATTGAAAATTTACTGGCATCTTTTCTTTCAGCAAATTGAACTCAGAATTTGGAACTAACCTCGGTACTAGGTGTTCCCAAGTAATTGATAAATGGGTATCAAAATCTCTTTTCTTGTCTATCAAGAAATGTAGAGGCAATTATTGTCCTTTTTAAAGACATAACAATAGTGGACTGTTTGCTCATAGTTACAGTGTCAAGGTCATCGGAATCTGAAAGGGAATCATGCTGCATCTGCTCTGTTGTCTCCGCTGTTAGAACTATTACTTCAACTTTATAATGTTCTATATATTTCTTTGAGAAAACTCTACATCTCTTAGGCTGATAAGACCTTGAACTGCTTGCAAATCTAATGCAGTATTGGGTTATTTCTTTTGTCTCCTTTTTGCTGATTGGAAAGAATTATTTGTTCCTGAATGCCAAGCACAGTTCTGCAGAATTGGCTGAACAATGAACCAATAACCCCAACCTGTATGCTTGTCCTCAGTGTAAGAAAAGAATAGAGAAAAAAATAGCTCTCTGTGTGTACGTAGAGATAGGGAGTGAGGAAGAAGGTTGGGGGTTTTTTATTGTCGTCTTCATTTTTAGTAAGTAATACTCAAAGAAAAAGCAAAAATGTTGCCTTGAAAATAAAATAAAAGCAATTTAAATGCCAAGTCCTAGTCAGAAAAATCTTAGTACCCTGGAGGCTGGATGGCTGACCTTCAGGGAAGCCATGATGCAGTTAAGTTGTGAGGAAAGAAGGGACTGGAGCAGGTTGGAGGAGGCATGCTCAACACTATGGTCATGTCTCTGCGTGTTGTGAGTGCCAGCCCCAGAGGGCAGTGGGATCCGTGCAATACTCTAGTCTTGTAATCTAGCAACACCAGCTATTCCAAAATGGGAGATGTGCTGTCCCTGAGCCTGATGAATTTGGCCCAACATCCGTGCGTGCCTTGAGATGCTGTGTACCAGAAAGTCGCGAAACTTGCACACAGAATTCTCAGGAGATTAAAATTTACTTGGGATAATTTTAGACTATTGTAGTTATGCTTTGTTTGTTGACATCTGCTTGGACCTTCTTTCTACTTAAGTGTGAATCCTTCAGATATTCAAACTGTAACAGTAAATTAAACAGGGTCTCTCTCTCTCAGCCATGGCTTTAGCATGCAGTTGTCCATCCCGTCTGCTGGTTTGCAAAGTCTGTGCAGAGCTGGCGTGGGCCAGCAGCGCTGACCTGCATGTCTGGGCATGGCTTGGGTGTCAGCACAGGCCACAAACTCTTCCCAACACGCAATTTGGATGGTGCTACTCTGAGATGTGAGAATAGTTAGCTGTGTGGACATCTGCTCTGACATGGCATTTGACCTCAAGCCAGAAAATTATTCCCAGTTTATTGTGTTTTCTACTATAGTTGTAGGCTTAAGGGTCTTGTCTGTGGTGAAAAAAATCTCACTTTCCTATTTGGCAGCTTGCCTGCGCTATGCAGCCTCACCTCCTCTACCACTTCACAGTGAAATCCTGTTTATCAGTTACAGGTTCATACAATATTTCTGAAAAACTCAAACCTTAACATTTGAGCTCTCTTTTTATGAAATTCTGGTGCATGTTGAGACAAGTTATTCTGTACCACAGGTAAGGTGGTGCTTGCTGTTCCACTGGTGCGCGCAGGGAGAGGAGAGCATGAAGACTGCCACGACATGTGTGGGGCATAGCTTCAAGTCTTAAAATCCTAGAGACCGAGGACTGAAACTGGTATTCAGGGCCCAGTAGCAACGCAAGTGAAAACAGTTTCAATCCTGAACTTAGAGTAGATAGGCTGCAAGTCTAAGGGCTAAAGCATGGAGATGTACATCATTTCACATTTGAATCAGAGTCTTCTGCAGGGTATGGCACGGGGCTGAGCTTTACAGATATGGTTTCAGGATGTCAATAAGAACAGGGAATCCCAGAATGAGAGAAGTAAAACAAAGTAAGTAATATTTCTGGAATCATTCATTATGATCATGTCAGAAATCAGGCTTTTAAATGAGTAGTATAGCTGCTCAACATTGTCTAAGAGCCATTATATGCCTTCATAGATCTGCCACAAATTGATTCTCCTTAATTTAATTTTTCAATTATATTATTTATGCTTTTATTTAGCATTGCAAGAAGCAAGTGGAAAATAGATTATATTTCAAAATTAAATTTCAAATAGCAATGAAGTGCTTAGTTCTGAGGATTCGTGCTGTTGTTTTGGAGGAATGAGATTTTGGTTGTTTTAATTTGTCAAATTCCAGAACTATGCTAAAACTATATAAAGCTGTCTTCATCTCTTGACATAAGTGCATGGAAAGAATTAACTTCCAATCTGTGTATTGTTTCTTTGGTTTGAAAACAGTGGGTTAATATTTCATATTATTTAGCTTATATACACTGTAATTAAGACTGATACACTGTAATCAATCTGCTTCAAATCATCTTCTAAAGTGTCTCATAAATTAGATTGAATCCTGATTACTTTTCTTTCCTAATACTGATATGAAAAAAAATTACATTTACAAAAGAATGTATCTGAATCTACCACTCATGGCACATGTAATAAAAGACATAAAATCTATGGGCAGGAACATTATTCTTTATATTTTATCATGTTCTTGTTTCCTCCCAAAGATATGCACAAAGTGCAATGCCCAAAGGTTATGTGAAATTTAGCTTTTGTTAGTAGATGCAGCTTGTGATCCAAACTAAATTATCCTCAAGTTAGCTTTGTTTGAAAAGCTGTAGTTTTCCCTCTCTATCACCCCATGCTGTTGGGTGATTACATAATGCTGTACCTATTAGATTGAGGATGAGACTCTAACAGATCTTTTAATACTAGGTAGCAATAAATACACAGAAGTCATTACTGTTCCTAATCATAGATGATATAAGGCTATTGTGAGCACTAGAGTGGAAAAGGACAAACCCTGTACTGAAGATGCTAATCCATGTAAAATTTCAACTGAGGCAAGAGCTGAGCCTCCCACAAGTTCTGGAGTCATCTGCCTTTGCAAATGAGCAAAAAGTCATGCAGGAATAACTACAGCGTGAGCTGTCCTAAGGAGTAAATACTCCAAAGGCATGTAGTGCTTTATCTAGTGATGTCACTGATAACCAGATAGGTGTAACCACTTAACAAAGGCTGCTTGCAACCGTTGAAACATTTACCTCAAAACAGCGTAATGCGTAATCAGACAGGGCACTGGCTGAAAACGGCAGAGAGCTTGTTGCATATTTTACAAATGCAACAATTAAATCTTTGTGAATTTTACAGTATGTCATAATATATGTACCTACACTGGAAACATGTCTCCTTCAATTTTTCCTTTGTAGGAAATTTCTGTCAGAAAACATTTTATTAAGCACTTAAACTATTGTACAAATTATTTTTTACTATAAAATGATCTGTTGAACTCAAATATATTTCTGTCACCTTGTAACACAGTTTACATTTCCCATTTTGTTAAAACCACCATTCAAAATGGTAGGTTTTTATTTGTTACCAAGAATTCTGTTCATCTAACTAACAGACACCTATACACACCAGAAAGCAGATTTTCTTGTGTGTTTTCATAGGGGATGTAGAATTGTGGAATGGGAAGGCTGACATGACACCAAAGCGGCACTTCACCTCCCATACTATCTCGTCTTCAGAGTTCCTGCTAGAGCACATTTTTCACTCAGTAGACCTTCGTTGTGCTAGTCCCCTTGTAATTTTAAGACTCCCTTGCCCTAATGTGGTCAGTTTGCCAATGGCAGTAACTCATTTTGTCTCTGTTATCAGATGCTAAGTATATGCAGTGTTTTATCCTTGTTCCTGATGACAAAAATAATAAAGTATTATTACATCTATGGTGCATGAGCTATGTTTATCACAGGTTGTTTTCCTACACTGCTTTAATCACAGCTTAAATTCTGTTAAGTCAAAGTTCTTCTGGTGAAAACTGAATACTGTAGGGAGGTAGGCTTGATGTTTTTCATCAGGCTGCAGTAATACTGTATTTTTATCTTGAATTAGTATGAGTAACTATTTCTTTAAAAACAAAGATTGTGCTATTTGCATATTTGAAGAACACATGAAGGATCACTTAAATAGACATCCATACAGCACTAAGTCAACCACACTTTGTATTTCTGATGTCTGAGACAGAGATACTCATTTGAAAAGGAACTTCTCAGCACTGTCTTGGACCAATAGCACTTCAGAGAAAATGCGAGATGTTGGAAGTAGAAAAAGTAAACGTAAGTCATTACACTTAAACTACAGTATTATATTTGGCTATGTTGCTTTACATTTGTTTAAAATAACCAATAATATGCAATTATGCAAAAGTTTCTGGTAGAATGAACAGCATCATTTTAGAAAAGAAAGTCTTGTTATGAAAGGTATGCTTATATTACTGGATACATCTGAATCATCACTTTTTTTTTTTAAATGTTAGGAGACTTGATGGTACCACCAATTTAACTCCACCTATGTGTTAATATCCATCTGGAGAGTCACAGCTTCTTTACCAGTAAGTGATGAGAGGTTCTGACAAATATTACTGAAGAAGAAGAAGAGTGATTTATCATATCACCCTAGACTTTCAGATGTCTGGAAGTCAAGTAGGACATCAAGTCTACATTAAGTCTAATGATAAAAGCCGAATGCTAAAATGAAATCCAATATGCATGCGCTGCGAGTTCAGCACATCTTAAAGGCATCAAACTTGCTAAGCAGTATGTCTACTTCTACTTTTCTCCTGAGATTTTTCGAGTCAGCTGCCTGCATGCCTCAAGTGCAATACATTGTTCATTACAGCGAGCCAGGGGTATAGGTGCTTCTCGTTTGCATACTATGTAGGGGCTTGAATGAGTTAGACTTCACTGTAAAACTTTCAAAACCTCAAAAGTCAAAAATGCTGAGAGCTAATCAAACTATGCAAGTAAAATGTGTATAGCAAATAAATTAAAGGCATTAATTGTTTGGGCTATTTTTTCCATTTTAAAGTCCCACTGTACACTTTACTATTGGAATAAGTACAGGTAGAGCAAGCAGACCCCCCCCTGCCGTATGGCAGAGCGCAATACACAGCTTCCCTTGTCTAGAATGGAGGAAGGCCAAAAAGCTGACACCTTTCCTCTGCTCTTAATGATAAACCGTGAAGATTTGGACCATACTCCTTTTCGGAACTTTTTCCACTAGTGCCATGTGCCAGGTTTGTATTCAAAGGAAACTTCAGATTAAGTGGTATAGTCTTCAATATTTTACTTCAATAAAGTTTGCAGAGTGTAAACATGAATGCATTCATTAATAGAAATCGTAATACAATGCAAATACAATTAGACTAAAGCCAATTCATGTTTAATGACATAGCAGTTATCAAACCTCAATTACTCTAATTAGAATTTTATTCAGTAAGGCACACTTTATTTAGTGTTTGCTCAGCACTTTACAGGATGAGTCCCAAAGACTAACGGTGATTTAGGTTGTTTATTTAACTGAGTTTCTTATTCACACATCCTCAGGAAATAAATTAGATGTTATTTATCTGCCTTTTAGTAAAGTAACTCAATAGGTTTTGCACAATAGTAGCTAAATACGTCCATTATAGCAGTCTGTGAAATTAACCGACACATGGTTATCTCATATATTTGGCAATATACTGCTTCCATCCCTATTCAGTGAGATGTTTGCTTGCTACAAACACATTTGTAGCTTTCCCCCATACTTGAAGCCACTGACTTGCAGTATTAAAGGTCACAAAACTTCCTAAGCAATTTATTCTGTGATAGATTTTTTTTTTTACTGAATACAAGTGAAACACTAACAACTCAAATTATTACAATAAAGTCTGTGATCAGCCTCACCTTGGTCCTTGCTAAAGTTATGGCTTCTAAGGGGGTTAGCTCCATTTCTAAACCTATGAAAGGTGATTGAGGGCAGCGAGTGGGGATTCAGAAAAGTCAAATCATGCCCGATCAGCCTCAGTATCTCTTGGGTGAGGTTGCCAGCCCTGCAGAAGAGAGAAGGACAGTGGATGTTGTATACCTTCATTTCTAGCAAGGTCTTTGTCCTGGTCCGCCATAGTCTCCTTATCACCACACCCATGAGATACAGATGGGATAAATAGTCAGGGTGGGTGAAAAACTGTCTGGAGTGCTAGGATCAAAGTATTGTGACCAGTGGTGCTAAGTTCAGATGGAAGCTAGTAGCTAGTGGGGTCCCTCAGGGATTAGCTGTGGGACTGATGTTATTTAACGTCTTCGGTAATGACCAGGAGAATGGGTTGAAGTACGTGCGTGATACCAAATTGGGGGAAGCAGAGAATATACTGGAGGAAAGGGCTGCCCTTCAGAGAGATCTGGAGAAGTGAGTTGAGCAGTACTTCGTGAACTTCAGCAAGAGAAAGTATGAGGTCTTGCATCTGTGATAGAATCTCATGCATCAGTGCTGCTGCAAGGGTGCCACTCTGCAGAAAGATGCTGAAATATTGCAAGAGATTTCTCAGCAAGGCTACAGAATCTCTGTCCTCTGAAGCCACTGAGACTTGGCTGGACACGGCCCTGAGCAACCTGATCTATTTCGACCTGTTTTGAGCATGTGGTTGAATCAGATATCCTCTGAAGGTCCACCCTAAATTTTGATTCTGTGACTATATATTGCTGATTGTAGAGTGCACCCTGTATGCATGAAGACTTCTAATAATACAGCGTTTTAGAAGTTTATATTAATTTGGATACTTATTATGCACAGTTCTGTAGGATGGCTCCAGCACTGTCATTTAATTTAACTTTCTTCTGTGAGTTAGAAAGCTCTTCCCACTCTGAAAAAGACTTTCATTGACTTCATTTCATTTACTGAATACAAGTGAAACACTAACAACTCAAATTATTACAATGAAGTCCGTGATCAGCCTCACCTTGGACCTTACTAAAGTTATGGCTTCTAAGGGGATTAGCGCCATTTCTAAATTTCAGCTCCAGGGTAGTGACACAAGCATTTTCTAACTTCTCTAAATTCTCACTAAAACACTGGTCAGTGTGTTTGTGCAACTTCTGGGACATGAAAAGATATCATAACCATAACTGTATGAGAGAGATAAGGAAGGCTCTAAAAGCCATGGTCCTTAAAAATGGGCTCATCACTTTAAAGAATGTGAGCTATAGAAATGTAGACATCCTCCTTTAAAATAATAAGTAATGAAGTCCTGAAATAACTGACTCCATGGCAAGGGTTGGTACAAGACACTCTCTCTGTTATTATGCACCACAATATAGAAATAAGGTCTTATTGAAACAAGTGACCTGTAGCAAATTATTGACTGCTTTTCTTTCCACTCTGGTAATATTAGATTCCATTAGCAATGATTTTTAAAACTCACTTGTGAATATTCTAAATTGATACTGAGCAAACTTTCTAATACAACCAACACATACTTCCCTTCCATGTGATGTATAAACATGATCTGTTGATACAGGTGTATCTTCAGTCCAGCCAGGGGAGGTTTTTTGATTTTTTTTTTTTTCCCTCTCACGGAAGAGTCATGGATTTAAAGGTAATAACAACTGGCAGTCAAAAGTCCTATGGGATAGTTCTGGCAGCCAGGGATTACTGAGTCATGGGGATCTTCTGTCCATACACCTGTTTTTTCAGAAATGCCATTTCCAGCTGCAGGAGCACTGCAACACAGTTTCAGGGAGAGGACCTGCCCACAGAATCCAGATATTCCAGGAAAAATAATAAAAGCATTCAAATTAGTGTGTCATGAAAAAGGGAGCTGAGTAATAGGATTACAAGCTCAGCATTTCTAGAAAGCGTAAAGTCAGTTATAAAAATACTAGGAACTGAAGTCAGGCCTTATAACTTTTTCCTATAAACTATTAAATCATTTATTTATTTTACATAGCACCTATGCAAAGTTGTTCAAGGGCAACCAGTGCTCTCAGTCTGCTCAGCTAGCTAATGTGCCTGGAATGTGTATTTTACTGATCCTATAGGCATTTTCTGTAAAATAAGGATAGTCTGTGGAAAAGGGAGAATTGGAAAGCTGTCTTAAAATGGATTGGTTTAGTAACAAGCACCTTAGGAACACTGCAAAAGATAGTGTCTTGTATTTGTAGGACAGGCACATGGTGTTAAGAAGACTTCTAGCTTGTCAGAAAGTGAACACAGAAGTGTAGTGGCAATGCCTAGCTGGCTACAACGCCCGTTTTTCTTCCACAGAGCTGGTAGTGCTTAGTGTGGCGAGGCTGCCTCAGCATACCCTGTAAAGCGTGCTTTCTGCAGTCCTACACTGGGACAATATTCTCACGGGTAAGTCAGAGTCTTTAAGAGCTTTTCTATGTCAGGCTGGTTCCTTTTGTTCTCTCTATAAAGGCTGGAGCAAAAGAATCTTGTGCCAGCCAAAGCAAAAAATAGCACTTTTACAATCAGGGTTGAAAAATGCCAGAGACAGTTTTATATAGCACCACTAAAAGAGCCTATCAGCAGCAAGAAGTGTCTTATTTTAAAATATATATGTAGATTCAAAGTGCCCTTCCTTTGCTTCATTCTACGGTTTGAAAAATTTTTTCCAAAATGGCATGTTTTGACCATGGACTGATAACTTCTCTGAAATCTAGTTAAGTTCATCTTTTGAAGTCTAAATAGGATTATTGTTTTATAAGTGTCTATATAAATACATACATGTGTGTTTACACACATCATTATAGTACAAAATTTAGAGATGTAATACTATTTTATTAGTTGTATAAAATATATCAAGGAACTACATATATCGAGAGAGAAAAATAGTATAATATTCCAGAACTATTCTTAAGGAAGTCTAAATAGGATTATTGTTTTATAAGTGTCTATATAAATACATACACATGTGTTTACACAATCATTATAGTACAAAATTTAGAGATGTAATACTATTTTATTAGTTGTATAAAATATATCAAGGAACTACATATATCGAGAGAGAAAAATAGTATAATATTCCAGAACTATTCTTAAGGAAGTTTAATTCTTTCATATCAACAAATAAAATGTGAGGGAAAATGTTTCCTGACTACGTGTCAAGGTCATTGAATGTGTTCATATTTCCAGTCTTATTGTCACTGTTGGTGGCAAAAAAATCTTAATTGCAGGCAGCTTTTCTGACAGCAAATGCAGTATGTTTGTAACTTTGTTTTTATCAAGGGGCTGCATCTTGTGGCCTGACTATATGCAGCATGAAGGAGGCTTTCAGCTCTCTGGGTCCTGAATTAGTCTGAATCCTGGCATAAGCTATGCATGGCTTATCAGGCTTCCTCTAATCCATCAGACAATTGCATTTAATGTTCTGCTATTAATCTGCTCAATTAATTAAAATCGATATATTTATGAAATTTGCTATTAAAAAAGCCTTATGGAAAGAAGATCCTTTCTCACCAGTATGTTGCATGGTGATAGTGGAGGTGCTATGAATGATGGTATAAACATAAGTTCAAAACTTAGCAATATTTATAAAAATGCCATCAGAAAGGCTTATCTGACAGGGGAAAAAAGAGCAGAAAGGAGCCTATTGTTTTTATATAGAAAACATCATTGCGTGAAATGTTATAATGTGAAGGCTGAATGTCTGCTTTCCACAATGCAGTCATTGAGATGCTGAGCTCCTTCCAGGGTTGCCTGATTGCCTGCATAGGCTGAAAGTAAAGACAAAGATAATCAAAAATACCATGTTTGCATCTTCAAAGATAAAAGGAAGCAAGGCAAACAGTTCTTATCCATGGGCTCCACAGCAAGGGAACCATTTACTTAACTTTCGGTGTGTTCCATGAACGCTTCTGATGGGCAAAGCATGGTCTCACTAGAGCATATAGTCATTTCTCAGGCTTGCATTACCATTACTGGTACTCTGCTGGCCATAATGAAAGGTCGTTGGCCATGAGAGAAAAATCACTTTTTCCCATTCATTCTTTTATGCCTTTCGGATTGAAACCTCATTTCTGTTGACCACTATTTTGATTATTGTTAATGGTTTTCTCTTGGATAAACAAGGTTATTTTGGCATTTTATAGCACTACCTTTCCCATATCTGCCTCACAGAGCTCCTAGGAGACTCAAGAAAACCACGGCATAATAGACAATTTATGCATATACTGGAATTTATTTATATTGCAAGATTCCTAAGCCAATATCAGAAAATTGAGGAGAAAAAAAAAGAGTCAACACAATCCTCATTTCTCTTGTATATCCCTCATGTTGTTGAGAAAAGAATTTCATTCAAGGTATGGAATACAAAAAGTTATTTAAAATCCCTGTGAGGGCAAGCAAACATGTTTCATTTGGCTATGACCATCAGTCAAGTATTCACTGTAAAATACTGGTTCACATTACTAAAACAATGATATTAATTTTTTATTACATGTATTTGGCTGACAAAACAGAAAAGATGAATATAAAATGAACTGATTAAAACATTTGATTAGCTCTTCTGGGAAGAACTACTTGCTTAGTCTATTATGTCTGTATACATACATGAAGAACATGGGATTAACGTGCAATTACTTTATCACTATGCAACTTCTGTCGGTGTATTGAAATATATGAATGGATTTGCTTTGTTTAATTCTGAGCTACTGGGAAATCAACAGGAAAGAAAATGAGAGGCCCTTAAAGGAATTAAGAAAATAGCCATTAATTTAGGGGTGCCCACTTCCTGGCTCAAATCTGATTAACAAGCTCATTTCTCTCATATTTCAAACTCAGAAGGACACTAAATTGTTGAAAACAAACCTTGTGTCTACAGAAATATGAGCTGCCTGCAGCTAAAAGTGGAGGGTTGCCAACAAAATGCTTGTTTATACCCCCAGGCTGTAGTGTACTGCCCCGACATTCTCAGCCACACTGAGGACTATGCGAAGGGAACAGATCTAGCTTTAACTACATATATAGAGGGTTTTTGCGAAGTTATTTTAAAGTTGTAACAGCCCTTCAGTCTGACTCAGAAGACAGCCGTGAAGTAGTGATGCTATTGTAACTGGTGGGAAGGAGGAGGGTGATACTCTTCAATAAAGGGGCAAGAAAAGAAAAATGGCAAGGGGTTGAAATAAGCACACTCCAAGCAGTGTTATGGCTGAAAATTTTGTCTGGTGACACTACAGCTTCAAAGAATAGGATGCAACTTGCCTGAACCACAGGCTTCCTGGAATATACTTGAGGCATGTGGGTCACTGAGGTATTAAGAAAAATGAGCCAGGCATACAAACCATGCATAATTGTAATAATTTTGCCAGGTATTGCCACTCTTTTTTGTGTTAAGGAATGATTCATTGTTTCAAAGGAGCTACTGTGGATTATTGTAATCGCAGGGTTGTATGGCAAATATGGCAGTTATGAGACAGCTGGAGCTGGGAGGGAAAACCCTGAGATTTGCCTGTCCAAAAATAGTTATAGCAAGATGTATAAGAGGACGGGTTTTGAGGGACTCATCAGAGACCCATGGCACCACTCAGTCCATTCTAATGGCAGAACGATGGGAACAGGGTGATTGCAAAGCCTTCTGATCCAGACTAAAGATGGCGTGACCCAGCAGCAGCAGGGCCTGGCACTGAAGGGAGTACCCCCACAGAAACAGGGCACTACCAGGGCTGCTGCTCACCTCTGAACCATCACATGACACTCTCTTCTTATGTAAGAAAATAATTTGCACAGCTAATGGTTCTGTCTGTCATGTCTTTAATAAAAGAGCAATAACAAAACCTGTGGGTGTACTATAAATGGAAGACATACTACCCCCTCATAATCCTCAACAAAATCTACACAAAAAGCAAAGTTCTGCTTAGCATTGCAGGAGGAGCTGGAGGAGAAGGACCAGTGTTTCACAATGTGAGCAGGACGGCATTATCAAACCCAACATAAACATGTTGTTCTTACTTCAAAAGTCTTGTTTTCCACTTCAAGCTCAACTTCCCTCCTAATCTGACCTGCTTCATACTGAATAGCTTTTTGGTATGGGCATCACTGGCACCTGCTGACCAGGGTACCTGCATACTCCCATGTGAACCAGCAGCAGTTGTCCTATGAACTCCTGGCCAAACTAAGTGCTTATTTATTGAAAAGCACTGGACAGAAATGTAAGAGTTTTGGGTGGAGACGTTTGGCTTGTGGATTAAGTTCACCATTGCTATAAAATAAGGAATTATACATGCTGAGATATTTTTGGTTACAATGCTTCATAAAGTGAACTCACAACCATGTTCTGCTGAAATGTTAGTAATCTGTGGAGCTTTTTTCCTTTTTTAAGCTGTGACGTATCAGTTACTGTGATGTAGATGATCTGTTAGTTAATCTTAGAGGTGGATGTCTGAGGTTCATTTGACTTTTTTTTTTAAGATATTGACTTGTTATAGGCTTTGTGAAAAGCCTCTTAATTATTTGAGAAATATTGGTGTGTCTTCACTTCTATAATTCTTTTGATATTTCATATTGAAAACACTGCTATGACCATTGTAGATAGAAACAATTAATTGATAGTAATGTCACTGATGTAGTAAACTATAGCCATTAACTTGTTCAGAAACACAAGATATATAACCTTAAACTGCTTATTTGATATTCCCATTTGTGTAATTATCTTGCCTCTAAAGTTGGTATAAAAAACCCTGTTGTTTTGGAATTGTTATTAAATCTACTGATCATTCATGAAATGCAATTATTCATTTTAACTCAATTCATTATACAATATATTTTCAGTATATGTTGAAATAATAGGTTATTTGTTGTATTCGTGTTTACAGACTCAGGATTGGTATAGTAAAAATGGTAAGACTTCGAGACCTGATATACATACTTTCTAACTGTCTGAAACATCCAGCGTAGCTATTGCTGTCTATGTTGTTGACATTAGTTCCCAGATGAAGCTGTCTTTAAATATGTCAGAATTGTGGCCAGTAGGCTCTAGTATCTCTCCAAAACTAGGACAGAAATTTCTAATGCATTAATAAATAGGAAAATAATGAGTGCCGTTTTTCTAAAGTTCACCTTCAAAACAAAGAGCTAAAAGGATCATGCACCATATGCTACCTTGAGCAGTGCTTATGCTTTACACTTCCAAACCGAACATGATGTACAATGAAGCTACTGTTCAGGCACTGAACAGGATTAAACACAATTCACACTAGGAAGCAAAGTAATAACAATTAGCACATTTCCTAGACAGGAGCAACCCAAAGCGACCATTCCTCAGAGGAATGGGGAGAAGAGAAAGAAAACTGTGGCTATGTGATACAAAGGTAACAAAATTTACTTTGCACTGTGTAGCTGATCTGTAATTTTGGGTAGTTGCCTAAAACTGACATTGGCTGTAGTCCATTTCTGTAAAGCTTGAAGCAGCCTTGTGGGATAGCGAAGTTATTTCATACTGAATTCAGACATTAGGAGAGAAAAGAAAACTAAGGGCCAGACAAAGTCTAAATGAAAAATAAATTACAGCTATTGGTATCATTTTGGAAATTCCACATGTGGCTTTTTCTGTGCGTTCATCCTATGCACATTCATCCCATGCCCTGAAAAAGCCAAAAAACCATTTCACTAAACATCTAGAAAGTACGTGGAGGGTATGCAGTGTTTTTATATATGATACACGGGCTAGAGCCTTTCTTTCTTTCCTTTGGAAGAAAGAAAAATGCAAGAATCTGAGACTAGAAAATATATTTTTAGTTTTGTCTAATATTGAGGACTTGGGTAATTTTGTGTTTTTTCATTGCAGCTATGTAGAATGGAAGAGGGAAGGATTAACATTGTCCTTTGAGAAGGCTCTTTGATTATTTTTGCATACAAAGGATTACTGCTTGTGCTACTCATTTTCACAATATTAGCACGGAAATGGAAAACAGAAAATGAAACAGTCATTTTCTACGTCTTTTTCTTACTATGAGAACAAGCTCTTAGGAAACTGCAGACTACTCACAGAGTTGAATTTCAGAAACACCTGACCATGCCAGGGCCCACAAACTGAGGTCTTTCAAAACCAGTTTCCACATAGAAATAAAATTGATTATTTAAATGTTCGGTGTATCTCCAAGGCAGTCCATCAAGTGTCTAAACAACAAAAATCTTGTTCATTGGTAATGTGAAGGGAAGTTTCTGATACTCGCGTAAGACTTAGTATATGTGGTAACGTTTAGTCATGTTAGATAATAACCTTTTCCGCAAGTGACATTCAGCAATATTATACTTCTTTATTTCATTAACTGAGAATAATTTATTTGGCAGAGGTGACAGGTGCTTGTAGTAACTTGTATCTAGTTATTAGTCCCTTTCTGTGCAAAAGGAAACTTAATGAGTTGAAAAATAAAAAAAAAGGAAAAGAAAAAAAGCCAGCAGCAGGCCTAGTTATGCATTTCTTTCTAACAATTTAATTTGTATCTGTAAGAGTCCACTTTATTCGTCTTCCATTAATCTCTCTTTGGCTTGGTAAATAGATGAATGGTATAGTATCCCATATTTAAATGTCAGAGGCAAGGTAGGTTTTAAATCATTTCCTATACCAAAAAAGGTCACATGGATTTGAAAGTTTGACATAACTGAGAGTATCTGACTGAAATATTGAATAAAACTTTTTTTACACATCCTAATAGCTTTAAGCGACAGTGAACGACTAACTGTATTTTTAAACTAACTTGTAGAAGATTGTTCAACAAAGCAGGCATAAACAGTCTTGTTTCTTTCTGAAGTCAGTGCTAGGTCTGGTTACTAGCATTTCAACTGCTATACATTAATGTCATAACTTACCATAACAGAAAACCTGTACCCCACTGAAATAAAAATACTTTCTAAACAAAGGTTGCCTTTCTAACTGTAAATACATTACATTGTCCAGGAAAGATATCAGATTACAGCTCTCTGTTCATACTGCTATCAGCAGAGACACTGAACAGCCGTGCAACCTTCTCTCCTGTTGGCAGTCTGCACTATACCCTTGAAGATATGAAAGGATACATTGAAGAGCTCTATCAATTACTTGGTAAAGTGAACTGTGCCCAGGAAGGTGGGTGAAAGTATCTGTAAAAGCAGGAGAGGGAACCTGTTGCAGAAGCAGAGGATTGACCAGGAAGAGGCCTTTAAAAACAACTGCTGCTTGCATTCTGTCCTCTCTGAAAACCCTCCGCAATACCACGTGAGCTGTTACAGTGATGTGGGCATAAAGGAGGTACTATATTAGTTCCCTTTATTTAGGAAATTACCTAAATCAAGACAGCTGCATTGACTGCTTGGACTTTTAATAGATTCCCTGATCAGGTGGAAAGCTGCAAAGAAAATGAGATTCAGTGACTTGCAGTGGTGCAAAGAGATGTCAGTGCATATAAGGGATGTGTGCAGATAAGGTTTTTACAGCACTGACTCTCTCAGGCTTGATCAAAAGCTGCTAGTGTTAATACACCTCTTTTCCTTGACTTCAATGATCTTTGGATTGGGCCCTTTGAGAGCCGATATAAGCTAAAAATATTGCAGTGCCAAGACTGTGTAAAGTCAGTAGAGAAATATGATCAAATTTATCATTATAATACTCAGCAGTTTGTAAACTCATTAACATTTGCAGAGAACATGCTGTTTTACCTGTGACCTATAAATTCTAGAATGCTCGGGAGAATTGCCACTCAAATGTTGATAGCAAAGATATTTTGGGGGGAATATGATGAAGCCAAGTGGCATAGTTTAGTTGAAGTTGCTATTGTTATAAAAGCTTCATGGGATGCAAATGACAAGTCACTATGCATCTAAACAACTACAGAGATTGCACAGAGTGGGATTAAGGTTTATGAAATTATATAGGAAAGGGGGAGTTGGTTAGGTTGGCAAGACATTGTCCACATCTCGTGCAGCACGGACCATTTATAGCAATAAGAGTATGGATGAGACTAATGTCTCCCATTCTGACTATGCTAAGTGTTCTTTCAAACCTGCAGGTATTGAGGACAAAAAATTATAGATTCTGGGTTAGATCAGTAATATCAGCTGCACACACGGATCAAATGTAGGCACTAGAAAGAACATTGGAGAACAAAAAAGGATATAACAGGCATGAAAAAATTTACAGAATAGAGAATTGTGCATCTTTAGCTGTGGCAGAATGAATTAGAAAGTCAGCAGCCATTGTCTCATGAGAAAAGAAGAACATATATAGTGCTGGAAATCTTTTTTTATATGAAAAGAACTTTCCATTAAGAAATCTTTAAAAAATTGTATGGTTTTGCCAATATGCAAAGTCTTTTAAAAAAATAAAATTAAAGATTGCTGCTAGCTATCATCAAGTCATAGATATCCGTGGCAGTGTGTATGTAGTATTTAGAGCTCATTGTCATTAAGGACTGTCCATAAATAAAGGAAAAGCTAAAAAGAGTCCCTTGTATTTCCACAATCTACATCCTAATTCTGCATTTTCTTCAGTCACAATGTCCTTTACAGCAGACTCAAAGCTATGGCAGCCATCCTGGCTCCCAGTGAGTTAAAGCACTACCTGGGTTTGCTGTTACAAGGACAACATCAGTGATGCCCTGTTCTTCCTCCTTGTAGAACTCCCGCAATCTGTGGTACTTGCTACAATTTTTAAAAAAGATGGTGCAGCACTAGCTATTTAAGAGAACTTCTGTCCAACTGCACCAAGTTCCTGGCCTTCCTCACCCCGAGCCATGAGCTGGGCAGGAATGGTCCTGAAAATCTTTTCCATAGTTTGTATACGGTACGTTGCAAAGAGGTGGTCCACATCCTGGCCAAGATCAAGCCAAAATATTATGGATCAAAGTTAGACTGACAGTTTCCTGCTGGTTGTTTATAGAGCTGTGGGAGATGTATCTGTGGTTTGCTGCAGAGGTTACTCAAAGTGGTTTTTAGTGCATTATTTTTGCAGGAAAAATCCAAAAATAAGACATGCCAACAATAGTGCCATACCAAACTACCACATATTCACTGCTTGTTTGTGTATGCTGTGTATATGCTATGTTTTCCATAGAATAACTACCAGTATTAAGGAATCATTTCAACATCTTTTAAAAAATTAGAGCTGTGATCCATCCTGTATTGCATTTATTAAAAGACTATCATCCAGGAATGAGAGTAACTACTGGAAACTCTGTAACGTTACTTTAATCTCAAGAGACAGAGTATTCCTCTGTTGGTATCAGGTTGGTAAATGATGTTAGAAGAAAAAAATTTAGGAATATCAGAATAGATCTCATAGAATAATTCAGCAAAAGGCACGTGAGTTGATCAGTCATGCACAGATATTCAGGAAATTAAGTGATGTCCTAAATTGCTCCGCCATTTATTTATGCAATAGGAATTTGTTTGTGTGTGTATCTTTATCTATAGAACAAAAAGTAAAATAACTTTGAAAATGTAGCTCTGTGTTTCTTATTTCAGCGTTTGGCTTCGCTGCTGGAACTTCCAAATGTGCAGGTAGAGGAGGGGAGAAACAGGAATTTCTGATGTAGACATTTGTCCGGTCGGAACTAGACGGAACTGCTAGCTTATTACACGAGGCACTGAACACCAAGCAAACACTACTCTCTCCCTCCTGCATGTTTGCAGTGTCTGTGGATTTCCTCATTTAGTTACTTATCTTATTAGCTTAAGTTAAAAGCTCCAATTGCATTCACGTGAAAGCAAAATCTTCTCTATATGCTGTTTTCATTAATAACACTCTCCTTTTTCCTACAATTGGTTAGGGTTTAACAGAGCTCTCAGGATTATAAGCATATTTTACACTTCTGGTTTGTATTAATACATGATACCAAAGCAAGTAAAGAAAAAGCTAAGCATTTATTATTAAAAAAAAAAGTCACTAAAATAGGACCCTCAGTACAGAAGGACAGTGGCAGTTTGGCTTCTCAGCCCACAGGCTGATTATAGAAGCTGCTGGGTAAAATTATAGGATGTGTTTTATCCAGGAGGTGTCTTTATAGATCGTAGATCTAACAGACCTCATTTGTTCTTTAAAAGCTGTGAATCCACACAGTCCATGCAGCTAAGAGATGGTCAGAGATGGAGGTTGGCCAATGTGAGCATATTGCTGTGAATCGCAGCTTTGCCCATTCGCTTTTCCCTTTTTTTTCCTCCCGCAGAGAGGGAACTTAGATACCACTGAGATTGTTTTAGCCCAAAGCATGTTGTAACAACAGTGCAAAAGAAGAGCAAAGGCATGCAACCTTACCAGACAGCCCAGTTGCTCTGTCAGTCTGTCACAGACTTAGTTCGCCCAAGTAAGGATTCCACCCGAAACCTAGTCAATCAATAAAGCTAACATGCGTCTATTTAGGAGTCTTTTATATTTCTCCCGTAAGACCAAATGTGTTCCTAAATTAAATATTTGCTAATAAACACTCTCACCTCTGTTTTAAGCACTTGTGTCTGCTTAAGAGAACAGGTTACTGTCACTATTAAGAAACTGGCAAACTCATTTCTTTCCAGATTATCTAATGCTCAAAGGATGACAGATAGCTTAGGCTGCAAATTTACGCACTGGCCACTGTTTTATGGACAATGGTTGGACTTAAACTAAGGATCCAGATGTGACAAGCTGCATGTTCTATTTAATCACTATCCACTCCCTTAAGGCTTTTTTGTCTTCCCACAACAGTATGTTTTTGTCAATGCCTACATTCACTTCAATAAGAGTTTTTTCATGTACTCAGATTTTTATCTGATTTTTGAACCACCACTGCTAACTAAGCTAATTTCTTTAGGGAACTGCATAAAAAGTAATTATTTAGCCTAGGTAGTCACTTTACATTTTTAAAATATTTTAATACTCTTATTTGAATCATTATAGATATTAGAAAACAAGGTTCTCCCATTCACCCCCACCCCACCCCACCCCACCCCCGCCAAAATAAGCTCCTGATTAGTACCAGTTCTTAATTCTTTTCAGTGTTTATTTTAATAATTGTGTTAACCTGGAGTTGCAGGGAAAATAGAAAGTCCTTTAGTGAGCAACTGTGATCCTGGCAGACTGCCAGGATGTTTGTGACCTCTAGAAATCCTTAAGGTTTTGATCAGCATTTCCCCAATACGCTGTTGTTTCTGTTTTAAATTACATCTCAGTGTACCCAGGGTAGGTAATAATGTAAGTGATAAAACAGATTGTTACAAGCATCCTTGGATTATGAGATGGGAATATCTTGATTATGTAAACAATGATGGTGTTTATTGTATTATACTTCTGAAATTATTATAGTATTATGCTGATACAAATTATACTGTCGCATCTTAAGCATATTTATTTAACACATAGAGTAGAATTCAAGGACCATCAAAGACAATGAAAGACAAAACCTGACTTTCCCCAGTTTTGTATCAGGGTCAATATCCTATTGTAACTTTCACGTTATATCGATTCCTTAGATACGAAGACACAAATTTCTTAACTTTTCTTTGTCTGTAGAGTTAATCATAACCATAATTATAAAGCATTGAAAATACTGGATGAAAAATCATGCCACTGCTGCTAAAATACATTTATTTGCTTCAGAATGTGCAATGACTTAGTTCAGGGAATCTAGTAGTAGCTACAGATAATATTTGAAAATGCATCTTTCAGAAGATGCTTTTTGTTTATATATTCATATAAAGGTGTATTGATAACAAACAGATTCTTCCCCCACTGATAAAGATGAAGCAATAGAAAAATGAGGATTGCTTACAGAGCTGAGGAAAAAAATGCATTACGTTACTCTCCGGTTATTCTTTTGATCTAATGTCAGTGGAGCACTGAGAATATAATGTGCTATAGATATGCTATTACATAGCACGTATGGGGGGTATATGTAGTAATGTATGTTGCTGTGTATACTGTGGCAGCATACACATACTGTGTATATATACTTTGTACATAAGTGGCCTAAGGGACATAAGAGGAATGTCATATTCTGTAACAGAACATATACAGCATCAGTTTCTTTAAGTGATATAAGAAAACACAATTATTTGTTTTAAAAAACCCTCACATTTGTTATTCTAAGCCGAGTAGCACAACCTCAAGCTTTTAAAAATTCATAACAACTACTGCAGCTAGAATTGGAGATGATACTGAGACAAATGTATGCTGTCTTTTCCCACATCACCTTTATGGATCCAAATGCTGCAATGACAATTTAACAGTGATTTTCTTCCATGCATTTATAAGTGGTTTCATAAGTGATTCACTTATATGTGATTTTGTTAATTAATGATGAGCTTTAAAAAAAAAAACGGGTTTTTCTATGAGTTACAGAGCATGACAAATTTACATATTGGCGATCACTTTCCGAAACCGATGTCAGATTAGCTATTTCATTTCATCTCTTCTGGCAGTATTTTTCTAGAATATTTGTCTTGTTGCTAATTGTGGGATAGCTTCATTACAACTGTCAGGCACAGAAAAGCAGAATCACAAACAGGAAGGCAAGAAAAGCTTTGATGGGCAAGAAAAAAGATCAAGAGAGAGAAAGATGGAGGTGAAACAATGATACTATCCACTAGATACTCCTTGGGGTGCAGAGCATGAGACTTTGCCTGGTTTGCTTTTGAGTCATAGCTGGGTAAATCATTAAGTTGTTACTACTATTGTAAAAGGAGTTTGGTTTTCAGGCTAATTTTTGCTTACTCTCTGATATTATTTATGTGTAGCTTAAAAATAAAAATATAATATGGTTATCATCTACTGTCGCGATTCCTCCATGTTGAACCCAGGACATCTACTAAAGAAGTTAGGTTGATACAGCACCAAATGTTCAGTTCAGGTAAATTTACCCATGGGAATAATGGCTATTCTGCAGACATAGCTCTCTGTTCTGAAAGTTCAGTGAGCTACGTAGGCAGCTCCTAGTCTAGTCCTGAAATTTTGCATCCTTTTTGAAAAAAGAATCTCTGGAGCATTTTAAATTGAACCCACTCTCTCTGTGTGTTTTCTGACATCTTTCTTGTGAAGTGCGGCTCTTCGTTGTCATCTTCCTTTGACAGCTTCTCTCATCCCATACATTCAATACATCTGCTCTGAGCAAGTTACCTTTTCATCTGGTATTTCTTTGTGTTAAGACTATGGTGATCCTTATTCATGAACTAGAACTGCCAGGCTTGCTGATACTGCATACTGCAGTTTGCCAGACCTAGTTTGCTCTGACTGCTAGTGATAGCAGTGGACGCAGCTTCAGACAGCTGTGGCAACAGCAGTCTATACTATCCAGTTGTAGGTATCTAACCATAAATACGATAATGTTGTATTTCTGGATCACAGCCAGCTCTGCACTGGCTTCTGCAACACCTTTCTACAATATGACGCACAAAGATAATCTGATGCTCAGAAGCATTTAGCTTGCATGCAATCAGACTGAAAAAAAGCTCAGGTTTTCTTGAAAAGGTTTTCTTTATATGGACATAGCCCCAGCTGTAAGGCCTCACCATTTTTTATATGGAGGGGGTGACAGGAACTGTTTAAACAAAAGAGGAAGTATGTACCTGTTTTAGACCTGTATACATCATAAAAAAGCACTCTGTGTCTTGACCAGAGGAAAGCTGATGCGAATGACAGTTAGGAGCTGTCACTGGTATCAAATTCCCAAGACAGAGTAAGCAGTCTGCATATCACTTGCAATTACCTCACACAGGTCAAATCCAGTGAAATCCATGGCTGCAAGTTACTATGAGAATATGTCAAAAGGATTCTTCCGATGACAGAATATTGATCCTGACATACTGACTGCCAGGAGTCAGTCATGCCTGTGATACTGTACAGTGACACTCTAGTTTTAATTTATCGGGATGATAATTAAGATTAAAATATTCCTCTTCTAAATTAATTCTTAATTCCTTTAAAAATGAAGTGTCTTGTCAGTAGCTATATGAGAAGAGTATTCTTAAAGTTACTAGCTCACACCCACAAACTTCTAGGGTGCAAACTCTGTATAGGCTACAGATACATGAGTAGAGGAAATCCACTTCTAACATACATAGATTTCACACAGGGGAATATTCACTTAGGAATCCTCCCTTTGTAATCTGCTAGTTAGCCTCAGATTGCTTAACACCAGTGATATTCCATCCTTGAAGCTGTGCAATATCTTCTTTCCAAAGAGTGCTGAAAGCCATAAAGGAGGATTAATGCTGCTTTTTGAACTGCATTACTATTGTGTGGAGTTTCCACTTGGAAGCTCCTAGCATACACTTAATATCATGTAAAGTAGAAATAAGAATAATTAGCAATTAATAAATCATCTGGTAAATTTCAAGCTTGCATTCTCCTTTATGAGCTGATTTTCTGACGTAGCCTGACTCCCTTCAGACTTTCCTATACAATTAATTTAGACACTACAAACGAGGCATCATCCTGATAGGTAATTTCTTTGATCCATGGGGAAGGGGATGTGCCATAGATTATTCTGTCTTTCTTTTTTTGTTTTCCTGGCATTCCCAACCTTTGATGTCTTCATCTCCCTGTTTGAAGATTACAGACGCTCAAAGCAACATCTCAATACTTACTTGATGTATGGGTCCAAATTTCGTGCTAACAATGCCCTCTAGCATTTTATTACACTCAGTAAATAATTCTAGATTTATTGTTTTAAAAGAGAACAAGGATCACTTAATATTTTTTTGTCTAGCTATCTGTTACTCCCTCTAGTAACTTTTAACCCATTTGCCCCTTCCAGTGTTATTGAGATCTTGAGGATGACATGTTTCTACAGCTATTAGGAAAATAAGTGACTGAATGGAGGCAAAAGGCTGAAGTACAAATTCTGGAGTTGTTTGCTTGCTTTGTTCTGGCTGCTGATCAGTCAGTATAAGTATACCCGAATGGGTAACTCTGAAAAAAAAAAAAGAGGATATTTTTCTTTATCGAGATAAAATCAAGACATGCAAGAGGAACCTGAGGTACTGCACATGAGTTATTGAGATGCAGAGGGGTTGGAGTGGAGACGAACAAGCCTTCCTCTTCCTGATGAACAGACATGAGAGGTGGTAAAAAGAAAAGGGGAAAACCAGTGTTATTTCAGTGGACAGTTTCAGCAGAGTAAAGCACTGAGTTACAGAGACCAGATTTTCATGGACCACTTGGCTTCCCTTCTAAAAATGTTTGGGTGATTTTGACACTTACAAAACCTGAAAATTGTTTCCTGTGTGTAGAGCAGATAGGTGATTCACACTTTGCAGCATAACTCTAGCTCTGTGTCTCTCGTTCCAGAGACATCTTCATCTATGTCTCTGTATTTGTAGAAATGGTGTCACCTAGGAAATAAGGTGTAGCTTGCAAATAAGTATTTCAAACAAGATTTTCACAAGCAAATGTTAATGGCTCTAAAATGCTAGATTATGACAATGAAAGATCATCATATTATAAAATGTGCCATTTGTATGCACTTGAAAAGAATTCTGCAGCACTGGTGGTTTTTTTCTATCGTAATTTGCTTACTCTGAGAGGAAATAAGACTAATCTATTTGTATATAGTTATTTAGACCTTTCTATATGAAATATAGGATCACAGCTGAAAAAAATAATCAGTGAGTTAGGTAATTCTTAGATGGGTGCATTAACAAGTCAGAAGAAGAGCTACCCTAATAATATAAATTGTATTTTATTTACTTATCCTTTATAATATATCTGCTAAAATATGTACATCATCAAAGAAGCATAAATAATTTTCCTTTGAATGTTCTTCAAGATTCTGAATTTTTTAGTGTCTGTTACTGCTTTTGCTACATTTTTATCCAGCCTTAGGCCCTGGCCTCACTGCCATCACAATCATACCTTTACATGGTTGTGGAATAGTATATTGGGCTCCCAAGGTAAAATTTTAGTTTACTGACTTTGCAAGAACTTGCAGACACAAGATAAACCACATACACATACCAAAGAATAAGGAGATGCTGTTGTAAGTGAATTTTGCTCATTATGACTCTTAAAAAGATCTTTATTCTAGTTAAACTTGTATATAAAAATGTCCTACAAATGTCTTATCCCACAGAGTGCATGCTTTTTTTCTGATTTTTCTATGGTTTCTTTAAGATCTTTGCTGGGGCAAAATATTTCTGAGAGAAACTATTTCTTTTCACAGACCTCTTTTCTTAAGCAGAGGTCCTTAAAGCAAGGAGGAAAAGCAAAAACCAAAAATAAAATTAAAAGTGCTAAAATTATGGGAAAGGAGTAATCAACCATAAATACAAAATATTTTACTTTGAAAAACCTTATAGAAGTTCACTTAACTAAGCAGAGAATTGAACGGCAATTTAACTACAGAGCTATGACTAGAAACTTGAAACTGTTGTAATCAAAATGGTGGTATAATCAAACTGGTTCAAACAAAGGATAAGGAACGTTTCCTCACAGTGTTGCTGGCTGTTCAGAAATTAACTTGAAAGTTTAACAAGAATCTGGATTACTATTGGAGAAATGTAGCTTTCCAACCTTTCAGCTTTGGAAAAATGAGAAATAGTTTAAGCCGTTATTATAAATGCAGATGTATTATTTAAACTAGAGTTAGTCATTTGATGAGGTAGAGCAAAGCTGTTAGGAAAAAAATCGCATTCCTGATACTTGGCCTAGCCCTCAGCAGAAATTGCTGAGAGCACGTTGCACACCAAGTCCTTTGGGCCCTCAGATGTATAAAAGAAAGAGAAAAAATGATGTCAATTACTATCAGCTTCCTTAGTTTAACTCCTGGATGAAAATGATGCTGAAAGAAGTATTTGTCCTTTTTGAAGGTGTTTATAAAATAACTCGGGGATGCTCAAGAATTCACCTATTCATTTGCTTACGAATTTTACAAGCGTATGGTTTTACATAGGCCAATCCCACCTGGCCAGACTAGCAGAGCAGTTAGCTTGTTCTTGGCCATTCACTCCCTAGCAAACATGCTGACTTGGATCCCTCAGTATTTGGAAGGGCCTCCACTGTGCTCAGTTCTCGACTCGCATAAAGTTCCAGAGAATTTCAGACCATTTACACAAGTGAAAGCTGCCACCTGCAATTCTGTTTCGTGCCAGGGTAAAACTTTTGAGAATTCAGTGTCCACGTAAGCCTGCCAAGAGGCCTGTTCTTCATACTGGGGGTGACAACGGTTGCTCAACTACAGCAGCTGTGCTGCCAAAGGGGAGGAGCGTGGAAGAAGAGCACGAAAGGTTCCCTTTCTCTTGTGTGCCAAAGGCATGGACTATTTCCTTATTTGCAGACTCCCAAACTATCATGAAATCAGAACAAAACTGGAAAGTACATCTAGCTGGAAACTATTTCTAACCTCCTGACTTCTCTAAAAACTTCTCAGGAGGGTTGAATTTGGTAAACTATGTGGTACTTTTCTCTGCACTTCCCCTGACTGGCTTTTATTACTCTTGGCAATGAACATGCATTTTTCCTTCTCCAGCACCGAGTTCTCTAAGCTGTGCCATGTTTTTCTGTGAAGCTGTGTGCGTATCCCTCTATCTCTTTCCTTATTCAAGATTACTAACAGAAACATAATTCCCCTCAAGAAGATACATATGAAGTCCTAAGTGAAGTTGTAGTGCCTCTGGGTAAAATTGTTGAGCCATAAAGGTGGTGAATGCTTTACTACAACTTCTGACCAAACAGAACTTCATCTAATTCACTCAAACTAGCCATCACTATAAGCACTGTCAAAATCCTACTTTTGTTGCACAGCTCACAGACTGTCCTCCTCCCACCTCTGAATCTCATCTACTACCATTTTGTAATTTATGGCTTATGGCTTTTCTGCCATTTGCCATACTGTTCTATGTTGTGTTGCTCTTTCTTGTGTTGTCCAGAATGGCTGACCACAGGCTTTCTAAACAGCAAACACTAGCATCATCAAGCAGTATTGTTAGTCATGGAAGACCAGCTTGTTATGGGCAGCAGAAGAGACAACAATAGGAAGCACAAGGTTTAGTACGCATGGAGAATATGTCAAGAGAAACCAATAATGCCGTGCAAAAGGCGTAAGGAGCGATCAGGTTAGACCTGGAAGACCAACTGTCTGCCAGAGAAAGGCTTTTTTTTTTTCTTCCTGGCTATCGCTGTAGAGTGTAACAGGCAAACTAACACAGCAAGAACAAACTTCTCAAACACAGATCTGTGTTTGAGACACTTAGTTTATTGTGGACGCTCCCAACTAAACAACTTGCTAACTCCCATAGTGTCCAAGTTTTGTCATGCACACTCTCTTTCGTGTATGCTTGTGTGTTGTGTGTATAAAAACTATTTATCAAATATGCATTTCCTTTTATGGATAAGAAGTGGATGGTAAAAGACAATTGGATTTTTTTAGATTGTTACAAATTCATTACAGAATCACAGGATCATCTGGTTGGAAGAGACCTTTAAGATCATCGAGTCCAACTGTTCCCCCTGCACTGCCAGGGTCCCTACACCATGTCCCTCAGCACCGCAGCCACGCAGCTTTTACACACCTCCAGGGATGGGGACTCCACCACTTCCCTGGGCAGCCTGTTCCAATGCTTAATGACCCTCTGAGTAAAGAAATTTTTCCTGATATCCAACCTAAATCTCCCCTGACACGACTTAAGGCCGTTTCCTCTCGTCCTGTCATTTGTAACATGTGAGAAGAGATCGACCCCCACCTCCCCACAACCTCCTTTCAGGAGGATTATGGATTCAGAAGTATAGTGATAGTCTTAAGCTTGGGTGCAAAGACATGTTTCTTAAATGTGTAAGTTAAAAACAAAAATATGTTACTGAAGGATTCTTAAAAGCTATTTATATGTGGTAACTAAAAATTAAAGATTCAATTTGTATACCTAAGAAAAATTAAAATCCACATTGTAATCATCTAAGAATGATTATCAATGTAGTTTTGATTCATAGTTCCAGAGATTTTTTCAACTATTTTTTTGTATTCTCAGAATCATCAACAAAGCTATTTAATAAATAATGATAATAAATAAATAATAATAAATAAATAAGTTCCCTTCTTGACTTTATCTTATTGTAATAAAAACTAGAGTCAGACCTGTGGACATTTGAAGGAAAGCTATGATGTAAAGCAGAGAACATAGAACAAAGGTACTGAAAATCACTTATGATTGAAATGGTAGATTGAAAATTGTAAAACTATCTCTCACTGAATAGCATATCACAATTGTCTTGTAATACTGGGATGTGTATTCATTAAGCTTTTAAATGTATGCAGTCAACCTCTTCTACTTTATTTTGTAACTACTGTACTGATTCTGCTTGGCAAAGTTAATATGACTGATTAAAAAATGAAGAGGGAAGTAATTTTACAGAATGTTAAATTCCTGATAGGTGCACTTTAACATCTAAAATACAGTGTCAAAGTTTCACACAGCCAGAGTGATAAAAAATCTATCTGTTTAGCTGTGGATACATCAGTTTGCAATAGTTGATGCTTGCACCTGAACGCATGGACAGAAACGGATGTATTAGTGAGTTTATGTTTTTATCATTTGTGTTAAAAATCTAAGAGTTTTCAGACAAAATATGAGGATGGGAGTTAATGGATTTAGGGAGATGATTAAGCTGTAAGTCAACAAGTTAAGTTAAGTCAAGTTAAAAACATTATTGTTTTAGCATGGAAAAGGCAAGTGTAGTTGGTCTGTGTGATGGTGTTGGCAAGTCACCAGTGAAAGCAAACAGTATTTTCTTCTTTGCCTTTCAGTGAGGTGACTCATGCCATCATCATCATCATCATGTATCTTAGTTTTTATCCTCTTCATTTTAAGGAGCTAAAATCTGGAAGAATATAATCATTAAAAGTTTGTTTGTTTGTTTGTTTGTTTTTTCAAAACACGATTCCTATTAGTTTGGCACTGTTTCCTGTATCAGTTATTGACATCAGGAACCCCAGTGTCATGAAGGATTGCCACGGGCATGAAGCATTGATCTTACTGACAGTTGTGGTTCGACATCAAGAATACTATTATTCAGTGTGCCTGTCCAAAGACAAAATGCAATTTTAGATATTAAATTGAGTGGTATAAAGTAGGAATAGCACCTCATTAATAAAATATAGTAAGTAGAACTTAGATTGCTAAGTGCCAAAACAGCAGAGGGTGCTTATTCTTCTAAGCATTGCCTTGGTTTTCAGCGGAGTATTTGATGACAGGACATATCAATATCTAGTAACAATCACCTGTAGAACTAAACCCATATTAAATAAGTATGCTGATAGTACAGAAGTAAAAGTGGAATTACAAAGGAAACACATAACAGTTTTCCAAAGCTGAACCACAGTTAGATATTGAACTTTTCATCTGGTAGATGGTAAATACATCCCTGTACTATTGGGCAACATTCCAGAGTACTTTAATCTGCACCCCAATGACAGCAAAATGAGTCTCACCCTTTATATGAGCTTTTCAAATCTGTTGTTGCATGACTCAAAGCTGCCTATATAATAGCCTAGTACAGCAATGCTGGCTTCTGTCATGACAATTTTTTTTATTTAATAATCATTTTGCCTTTAAAACTACATTATAAAGTATAAAAATATATTCTAAGTAAGTTTTATTACCATAATATTAATTATTGCCACTAAAGGATAATGTCAGTGATTAACTGTATTTCTTCCAAATACATTTTACATTGATGATTTATATTTTACATTTATTAAGGTATGTCAAATTTATCTGAGTTAAAAGCTGACTAGAAGTAAATTACAGGATGCCAGGCAGAAATCTAATCTAATTGTTCTTATTGTACCGTAAATGAAGAAAGATGGAGTGAAAACTTCATTGTTCAGTCCTAATGGAAATGGATATTTGGAGCAGAGCTTGTGAAAACCTACCCAATATGGTTCAAAACAAATCCCACTGACTAAAATTGCAGGTAGAATGCATAACATTCTCAAAGAATTTCCAGTAAAATGCTATCTAGCAAGAAATATTTTAGAATAAAGAGGAGACCCTCTGAATGTATATAATGATGTTAAGTTCACAGTTTTCTTTGATTACAGACCCAGGCTATAATCCCTCAGTCATTGTTCATGCAAAATTTTGTGTTTACTATTTGCTGTAGCTTTTGTTTGTTTGTTTCCCAGATTAAGCCAACAGTCTGATTTTAAAGGCATGGGATTAATTGTGTGGTAGGAGCATTGCTAGAGTTCTGACATATGACACTTGATGAAGACTGGTATAGTTACAAATAAAAAGCTGTTGTGTATGATATATATTAACATTTTCAGAATCATCCTGTTTTCTGAAAAAAAATCATTGATGAAATGTTCAACAGTCAATGACAAATGAGGTATTTCACTTGGTTTGTCTTTCCTAAACAAACTCAGAAGCTCTCATTATCAGGTTGTAATTAACGTC
Source organism: Buceros rhinoceros silvestris (assembly GCF_000710305.1). NCBI lineage: Eukaryota > Metazoa > Chordata > Aves > Bucerotiformes > Bucerotidae > Buceros > Buceros rhinoceros. Next base: position 14,259 of record NW_010417926.1, on the reverse strand, counting down.
TTTGAAAATACTCATTGGTGTTTCAAGAAGTTTCATAGCATCTTCTCATGCATCGTGCATCTGAATTAAAATCTGAACGTAAATTAGAAACTTTTATTTTATTAATGATTGTGAGGCTAAACACACATTCAGAACTGATTAAGCATTACTCTCTTACAGTGACTGAGTTGCAAGAGAAATGCATCTTCAGACTCTTAAGTTTATATGGGAGATTTTGTTTCCGGCAGGGAGGCTTTGGAGCTCTGGAATGAACTGCTATAGCTATAATTATATTACAAAAATTCCAACGGTAGCATAATTTCAGTTGAAGTCAGTCAGTATCTAGGAATTAATTTAAAGTGGTTTAAAAAGTGATCTCGAGATAGCTGTGACACAGCAGCTTGCAGCTTTTAACCTCACACAGATTATATTTTTAAAAACACGGTATTTCTTTTGACATAGCTGGTGATGGTAGTGTGGGCTTTTTCTTGGATGATTAGTTTTATAAAGTGTATAATTTAAATGTGGAATTTGTCCTCCTTGTTGTATATTACAATCAAAATGTAGTAAGTAGCCCTCCTCCAGGGTTAACTTAAGTCTCCTAGCTTTTAGCTCAGGAATTTAATCTAAATTATCAGATTTTTTTGAATAGTGTGGTTTCCTGGATAGGATGGTTTCCTGAATTTCCCAGTAAAATGCATTTTTGCCTACTGGCAGTGAAGAATAAAGCTTTAAATGGAAACAAATTCCCAGTGCTTAATGACCACAGTCCCTTCCGTCTGTCATAGCACTGTAGATTCTTGCATACTGAGTATGTCCTCCAATTAAGTTAGCCATTTTATTCTCTCTCATTCTTCACTGTCTCTGAGCACTCCATCAGCAGTACTCCTTCACTTTTCCCTGTGTCACTGTCACTGTGATAAAACTATCTTTTTCTTGGCTGAAAACTTAGTGTTGTCCAACTTTTCACTCATAATACATGACTGGAACCCTGTTCTTCTAGGTGAGGAGCTGAACAGCCAGTTAAAGTTTATGAAGAACATAGTCAAATTCCTCTGGGCTAGACTCCTGCATACAGCCAGGCCTAAAAAAATCATTTCACTGTAATCAAACCTGGATACCAAGGAGGCCAAACAGGCAGTTACTTGTTCAGTCCTTTGGATTTTGCAGCCCTCTGTCTGAACAAGGTTTTGGTAGAGTTTGAAAGCCCCTGTCACCAGAAGCACGTTGTTATGGTAATACCTGCACATTCTCAATGACTACTACTTCACTATTACACAATTCATTGTTCAACGGTGCAAGTTAGTTACCATGTTTTATATACTTCAAGAGCTTTACATTTCAAGGAATAGTACTTCTTTACATGGCTGTATGCTTATTTTCAAAGAGCAACAATAGGAATTATATTTACGCAATGCAATACAACAAATCACCTGATATAAACGTGTTTATGTATGTTAAACATAAAAATAACTAATTTGCCATAGACCACTGTATTGAACAAGAACAAAAAGCATATTCACTAGGGATGAAAGAGACTGCAAAAAATTCTTGCAAATTCTAACTGTATTTTCACAGTGTCACATTAGTGACAGTTTCACTGGAAAACAGAGCTGAGCTTCTGTGTACAAAACCGAGGGAAAGCACAGAAATATGCAATACAGAATGCTTATTCTAATATGAGAGAACTGAAAAAATACCCTCCTATTTAAATGCTACTATCTCAACACACAAAGAAATAACAAAAGTTGACTTATAAGACATCATTTACAGAAATGTTTTAGTTTTGTTTTCAGCATTAGCATTTGTAGTCAGTAAGTAACCAGGACAACTGACAATGAAAGGCAGCAGCAAAACATTCTTATTCCATTGCATATATTTAAGAAGAGAAAAAGTCATTTTATCCACATGTGTTGCAAACCCTTGGCCAGTATTAAAATTGCCCATTTGATACAGTACAACGCTTACATCTTTAAGTGGTGTGTTTACAATTCACTTTTTTTTAAATGTTAAATTCAAAATGAAGAAATAATCCATACATGCCAAACTAGCTAAAAGCTAGCATTTTTCATCTTAAAACTGCCACAATCTATACTTTGGCTTCCCTTTAAAGTCACCTTTATCTTGGGAGTCTGCATAAATACTTTGAATATACTAGTTCAAGGCTGGGTTACTATTGAGGAGAGAGCAGTGGTGCTTTTACCAATTATTAGGAAAAGTGACTGCGGGTTGCACTAACTTAAGTATTTGTTTAACTCTACTATCATAGATTATTCAATAGAAATAATAGCAGTAATCATGTTTCAGAAATGAGGGTGTAGCTACAAAGCCTCCTAACTACTACTGCACCAGTGTAATAATCCTAACAAGTTAAATACATTGCTTACTTACGACAAGTAAAGAAAAGAAGAAAAGAAAAATCTTGAATGCTGCTTTATTAAGATTCACAAAAGTCAGAACTGAACAAAACAACTCAAATTCTGCAGGAAGGTTTGCTTTTGGTTTTATGATTTGAACGTAACTTTTAAATGTCTTTTTTTTTTTCGTTTTATTGAACATTTATTGTTAGAAAACTTGAATGCTATGATTCTTGGTAGATAACTGCTGCTTGTTTACAAAGAACCACTACATTCTAATATGTATGAATGAAGGGAAATAACAGAAAAGTAATCTTAAGATTTCTCTGGAAGAAAGTTATGACAACTAACAACCACTAAGGACAAAATAGATTTCTTGAAAAGCATCTAAGTTGTCTGGATTTACATCAGCAAAGAAAACCTCTGTTTTTCCAGAACTTCCATTATGTCTGTTCTTTTCTGAATATCAGAAAAGAGAGGACAAGAAACTGAGTAAACTGCAAGATGCTGAAAAGAGAGCACTACTTTTGGCCTGCCACTGGACTGCTAGTTTTGGCGAATAGCCATGCTAGCTGCAGGCAACTTAGAAAATCTTCGTCCTCTGGTAACAGTCCAGAAACAAAACCACACTATCAGAGATAATGTGAAGTTTGTCATTTTGACAGAGCTTGCCTTCATAAAACACTTTCAAAATGGGCTGGCCACATGAGCAAAATGTTTTCAAGAGGGCAGAAAGAGCAAATGAATGTTCAAATTAGAACATTTTAATGATGTTTGGCCTTCAATATTCTGTCTTCAGTATTCTGAAAGACAAAATATGGAAGGGGTACATAATGCCAAAGAAATTCCTCCTGCCTTTTTTATATCTATGGACCAATGTGAAAAGTACATTTGTCTCAAATTTTTAAGTCTCATTTTGAGATGGACTTTCTAGTAGATCGAAAATAGTAGCTTAGAAAAGAAATCTTAAAAAATACATGTCAAGGTATCTGATGCTGTAATTTTGTGCTGTTTTATTTTCTCTGTGTCAGTAAAGATCCAGAATGGAATTCCTATGAAGGCTGTAATTCAGTCTGGTTTATTTGCTTGTAAGAATACCCTAGAATGACTGTTGCTCTTCCAGTACTAGTAGTAGGTAATGCTGCACTGCCAAAGTTTCTGCAAGTAATATCCACTCTTGTGGTGTTTCAGAACTCCACTATAAAATTTCAAATTGCTAGGATACTGGACTTGGAAAATTTCTCTTAACAATCTTTCTTTATAAAGATTTTTTTCTGTGCCATAAATGTACACATAAATGCTCTCAACAGACTTTGATCATTTATGATGTTCTGGCTAATTCATTTAGTCATGCTTCAGATAAGTCTATGAGGGAGTATAATGGCAACTTGTAGAATAATGATCTACTTGCCATGAAGTAAATGTAAGTAATACTGGTTATAGAATGCTCTGAGTAATTTCACCACTTGAAGGTCTGTATTGAACAATCAAAAATTATTGACTTAATCCATAAAGTTGTTTAAAGACTGAAACAGTTATCATTGTAGCTGCTTGCTTCTGAGGTTTCCATCTGAAGCA